>NW_022974645.1:58911-59595 GCF_012274545.1 Fukomys damarensis
GGAACTTTACCTCACACTCTTACATAGTCCGTGGTCAGAAGAAACTGTCCTTCTTCAGACAGCTGGCTTTTTCTCCAACACCACAATGCTTCTTATGGGCCAGTACATCCTACCTTGTGACATGTCCATGTCTTTAAAATCGTTACTGTAACCTATTATTTACTTATTCGGTGTGGTGCTGGAGATTGCAGCCAGCGCCCGCGCCTCTCCCCGCTGCCCTGCCCGACCCCCGGGTCCTCCTCCCAGCCGCTCGGTCCTCGGGGACGCGCAGATGTCCCGCCTGCCGCTGCCTTGAGGCTTTCTCCCCGTTGCACCCTCTTTTCGCATTTGTAGTTCTCCCATCGGGAGCCGGCTCCCCCTCCTCAGCCACCCGCCTCACCCCACCCCAGTTCTGTAAAGTTGACTTAGGGTTTCCGGAGCGTCTTCCACCTTACGCTACCCTGCGTTCAAACCAATTTTCTTTGATCTCCAGATTTGTGGTCCCATATATGGACTGCACTGGGACTTCCGTTGTCTCGCTGCGCCAATACCATATGTTTAAGTCTTCGATTTTATTGTCTCACACATCCCCCTTCTTCTTTCCCTCACACACACTTCGAGACATTATTTGAGCTACATCTGTAAGCTCCTCTGAGGGCCAGCCGAAGACACACCTGGTTACCTGGTTCAGGAGAAGACTGACAT
>NW_022974646.1:0-1232 GCF_012274545.1 Fukomys damarensis
TGTGTAATTTCCACAAGTAACACTGAGGCTGTCACTGTTTCCAATGTATCATATTTTATGTGGTGCTGGGGACTAAGCCCAAGGCCTTTGCAATGAGCTATGTCTCCCAGGTACTGGGGTTACCGGCATGCACCACCACCATGGCTGGCTGTTTTTCCAATGTACTTAGGATCACAGCCTTAGAGCCTACTTCATCCAGTAAGAAGAGAACAGTATTTCTGACAGACACCACCAGCAGACAGAATGAATGTCTCAGTGAACCAAGGAAGAGCTAAGTTCCTCATGCTTTTACTTTATGATGAGGAAACACCACTTTAATCACTGATGTCCCCAACTTCTGTGAGACACATGTGCTGTTTTGCTAGTGGTGAGGAACAGTGAATAGTTGTCCTAGCTGTGTGTACAGGTTTTCATTTGCATATTAAGTGACACACTCTCACCTTATCCCCAGTCTGAAGTGTCCACTTGAATATAGGCAGCCTATGAAACCGAGGCTGAGTTCCAGGAGTTGAGGTCAAAGAACTCTACAGAACTTGAAGTTAGCCTTTGCACCATGGACGTAAACCGCCCTGAGGTACCTGAGCAAGCACTAAGTTTGAAAGAAAGGCAGGACAGTTTTAAGTGGCATGGCCAGAGTCTTGTGGAAAAACGGGCACCAGAATCCAAGGTCTGATGCCCAAGTGTCTCCCTGAGCCCCGTCAACTGAAAGTCGTCACAGCTGTAGATTTCCCTCCATCAATTCGAGTCTCTAAGCCTGCGTCCAATAACCTGGCTACAGTCGCATTTTCCTAGAAAGGGAACACTAGAAATCAGTGACAGATGCCTTGGGTTCCCCTGGAACGGGCTACACAAATATCAGAGGCAATCCCTGCGGGGTCATTTGATAAAAACCAACACCAACACACCCCCAAACTCCAGGCTAATTCCTTACGCTTAGGTATTCAGAAGGAAACCCACAAGTGACAGGTTGGGAGCAGGTGACAGGAGGAACAGGTGTGTCTGCCCTTTCGCACGGAGCAGCACGCCAGGGCCCCTGGAAAACACACGCACGACACCGACCCCTGCCTGGGATGCTGCTCTAATGAATCGCTCCTCTGGCCAGGGAAACCCTCAGCGGAGCTCCCCACGCCCCCGGCCGCAGGATTCCCCGCAGCCCCGCACGCAAGGCCCCGCCCTGCTCCTCCCCTTCCACTCCAAGCCCCTCAGGCCTCGGCAGCCTGGACGTCTCCTCT
>NW_022974647.1:0-1501 GCF_012274545.1 Fukomys damarensis
ACCTGTATCTCCTCGTGAAATCCCATGTATGCTGCCCTACGGTCGGTAGCAGTTGTGAGGCACATTTAGCAGAGAAGCCCTTCAGGCGTAAGAGAGTGCCAACCAGCTCTGAGTGCACACAAGCCTCCAGAACTCCGCACACTTGGGGATAGGTTCAGTTCGACGTTAGAACACAAACGCATTTTGCAGAGGGCTTCTGCGGTTTAAGGTGCAGTTTTCCCCGGGAAACAGGTTCTCTCGCCGCTTAGCCGTTTAAAGTGAAAGCGGTCACTCTCATGAATGTGAAGCACTCCACAGAGAAAAGTGCTGCAACTCTGTGAATTTGCCAGTGAAGTCCACTTCTTATGTGGAGTAAATCTGTACTCCTTTTTGTTTATAGGTCTCTGCCTGGCAGCGATTGAAACACTGTTATGAGGCACTTTTACCAGAGAAGCCCATCAGGCCTAAGAGAGTGCCTGGCAGCTCCGAGTGCACACACGCCTCCAGAAGTCTGTACACATGGGGATAGGTTCAGTTTGAGGTTAGAACACGAACGCACTTTGCAGAGGGCTTCTGCGGTTTAAAGTGCAGTTTTCCTCAGGAAACTCTTCTCTCGCCGCTTAGCCGTTTAAAGCGAAAGCGGTCAGTTTCATGAATGGGAAGTACTCCACAGAGAAAGGTGCTGCAACTCTGTGAGTTTACCAGTGAAGTCCACCTCTTATGTGGAGTACAACTGTATTCCTTTTCGGTTGTAGGTCTCTGCCTGGCAGAGATTGAAACACTGTTGTGAGGCACTTTTACCAGAGAAGCCCTTCAGGCCTAAGAGGGTGCCTGGCAGCTCCGAGTGCACACAAGCCTCCAGAACTCTGCATACTTTGGGAAAGGTTCAGTTTGACGCTAGAACACAAGCGCACCTTGCAGAGGGCTTCTGCGGTTTAAAGTGCAGTTTTCCCCAGGAAATAGCTGCTCTCGCTGCTTAGCCCTTTAAAGTGAAAGCGGTCACTCTCATGAATGTGAAGCACTCCAGAGAGAAAGGTGCTGCAACTCTGTGAATTTACCAGTGAAGTCCACTTCTTATGTGGAGTAAATCTGTACTCCTTTTTGTTTATAGGTCTCTGCCTGGCAGCGATTGAAGCACTGTTGTGAAGCACTTTTACCAGAGAAGCCCTTCAGGCCTAAGAGAGGGCCTAGCAGCTCCGAGTGCACACAAGCCTGTAGAAGTCTGTATACTTGGGGATAGGTTCAGTTTGACATTAGAGCACAAACACACTTTGCAGAGGGCTTCTGTGGTTTAAAGTGCAGTTCTCCCCGGGAAACAGCTGCTCTCGCCACTTAGCTGTTTAAAGCGAACGCAGTCAGTTTCATGAATGTGAAGTACTCCACAGAGATAGGTGCTGCAACACTGTGAGTTTCCCAGTGAATTCCACCTCCTATGTGGAGTACAACTGTATTCCTTTTTGTTTGTAGGTCTCTGCCTGGCAGAGATTGAAACACTGTTGTGAGGCACTTTTAGCAGAGAAGC
>NW_022974647.1:2168-8354 GCF_012274545.1 Fukomys damarensis
TTTAAAGTGAAAGCGGTCACTCTCATGAATGTGAAGCACTCCACAGAGAAAGGTGCTGCAACTCTGTGAATTTACCAGTGAAGTCCACTTCTTATGTGGAGTAAATCTGTACTCCTTTTTGTTTATAGGTCTCTGCCTGGCAGCAATTGAAGCACTGTTGTGAGGCACCTTTACTAGAGAAGCCCTTCAGTCCTAAGAGATGGCCTAGCAGCTCCGAGTGCACACAAGCCTCTAGAAGTCTGTATACTTGGGGATAGGTTCAGTTTGACATTAGAACACAAACTCACTTTGCTGAGGGCTTCTGCGATATAAAGTGCAGTTTTACCCGTTAAACAGGTTCTCTCACTGCTTAGCCATTTAAAGAGAAAGCAGTCACTCTAATGAATGTGAAGAACTCCACAGAGAAAGGTGCTGCAACTCTTTGAATTTACCAGTGAAGTCCACTTCTTATGTGGAGTAAATCTGTACTCCTTTTTGTTTATAGGTCTCTGCCTGGCAGAGATTGAAACACTGTTGTGAGGCACTTTTAGCAGAGAAGCCCTTCAGGCCTAAGGGAGTGCCTAGCAGCTCTGACTTCACACCACCTTCAAGAACCCTGTATACTTGGGGAAAGGTTCAGTTTGACGCTAGAACACAAATGCACTTTGCAGAGGGCTTCTGCGGTTTAAAGTGCAGTTTTCCGCGGGAAACAGCTGCTGTCGCCGCTTAGCCGTTTAAAGCCAAAGCAGTCAGTTTCATGAATGTGAATTACTCCACAGAGATAGGTGCTGCAACTCTGTGAGATTCCCAGTGAATTCCACCTCCTATGTGGCATACAACTGTATTCATTTTTGTTTGTAAGTCTCTGCCTGGCACAGATTGAAACACTGTTGTGAGGCACTTTTAGCAGAGAAGCCCTTCAGGCGTAAGAGAGTGCCTACCAGCTCTGAGTGCACACAAGCCTCCAGAACACCGCATACTTGGGGATGGGTTCAGTTTGACGTTAGAACACAAACGCATTTTGCGGAGGGCTTCTGTGGTTTAAGGTGCAGTTTTCTCCGGGAAACAGCTTCTCTCCGCACTTGGCCATTTAACTCGAAAGCGGTCAGTTTGATGAATGTGAAGCACTCCACAGAGAAAGCTGCTGCAACTCTGTGAGTTTACCAGTGAGGTCCACCTCTTATGTGAAGTACAACTGTATTCCGTTTTGCTTGTATGTCTCTGCCTGGCAGAGATTGAAACACTGTTGTGAGGCACTTTTAGCAGAGAAGCCCTTCAGGCCTAAGGGAGTGCCTAGCATCTCTGAGTGCTCACAAGCCTCCAGAACTCTGTATACTTGGGGAGAGGTTCAGTTTGACGTTAGAACACAAACGCATTTTGCGGAGGGCTTCTGCGGTTTAAATTGCAGTTTTCCCCGGGAAACAGCCTCTCTCGCCGCTTAGCCGTTTAAAGCGAAAGCGGTCAGTTTCATGAATGTGAAGTGCTCCACAGAGAAAGGGGCTGCAACTCTGTGAGTTTACCAGTGAAGTCCACCTCTTATGTGGAGTACAACTGTATTCCTTTTTGTTTGTAGGTCTCTGCCTGGCAGAGATTGAAACACTGTTGTGAGGCACTTTTAGCAGAGAAGCCCTTCAGGCCTAAGGGAGTGCCTAGCATCTCTGAGTGCTCACAAGCCTCCAGAACTCTGTATACTTGGGGAGAGGTTCAGTTTGACGTTAGAACACAAACGCATTTTGCGGAGGGCTTCTGCGGTTTAAATTGCAGTTTTCCCCGGGAAACAGCCTCTCTCGCCGCTTAGCCGTTTAAAGCGAAAGCGGTCAGTTTCATGAATGTGAAGTGCTCCACAGAGAAAGGGGCTGCAACTCTGTGAGTTTACCAGTGAAGTCCACCTCTTATGTGGAGTACAACTGTATTCCTTTTTGTTTGTAGGTCTCTGCCTGGCAGAGATTGAAACACTGTTGTGAGGCACTTTTAGCAGAGAAGCCCTTCAGGCCTAAGGGAGTGCCTAGCATCTCTGAGTGCTCACAAGCCTCCAGAACTCTGTATACTTGGGGAGAGGTTCAGTTTGACGTTAGAACACAAACGCATTTTGCGGAGGGCTTCTGCGGTTTAAATTGCAGTTTTCCCCGGGAAACAGCCTCTCTCGCCGCTTAGCCGTTTAAAGCGAAAGCGGTCAGTTTCATGAATGTGAAGTGCTCCACAGAGAAAGGGGCTGCAACTCTGTGAGTTTACCAGTGAAGTCCACCTCTTATGTGGAGTACAACTGTATTCCTTTTTGTTTGTAGGTCTCTGCCTGGCAGAGATTGAAACACTGTTGTGAGGCACTTTTACCAGAGAAGCCCTTCAGGCCTAAGAGAGTGCCTAGCAGCTCTGAGTGCACACAAGTCTCCAGAACTCTGTATACTTGGGGATAGGTTCAGTTTGACGTTAGAACACAAACTCACTTTGCTGAGGGCTTCTGCGATATGAAGTTCAGTTTTACCCGTTAAACAGGTTCTCTCACTGCTTAGCCATTTAAAGAGAAAGCGGTCACTCTAATGAATGTGAAGCACTCCACAGAGAAAGGTGCTGCAACTCTGTGAATTTACCAGTGAAGTCCACTTCTTATGTGGAGTAAATCTGTACTCCTTTTTGTTTATAGGTCTCTGCCTGGCAGAGATTGAAACACTGTTGTGAGGCACTTTTAGCAGAGAAGCCCTTCAGGCCTAAGAGAGTGCCCAGCAGCTCTGAGTGCACACAAGCCTCCAGAACTCTGTATACTTGGGGATAGGTTCAGTTTGACGTTAGAACCCAAACGCACTTTGCAGCGGGCTTCTGCAGTTTAAAGTGCAGTGTTCCCCGGGAAACAGCTTCTCTCGCCGCTTAGCCGTTTAAAGCCAAAGCAGTCAGTTTCATGAATGTGAAGTACTCCACAGAGATAGGTGCTGCAACTATGTGAGTTTCCCAGTGAATTCCACCTCCTATGTGGAGTACAACTGTATTTATTTTTGTTTGTAAGTCTCTTCCTGGCACAGATTGAAACACTGTTGTGAGGCACTTTTAGCAGGGAAGCCCTTCAGGCGTAAGAGAGTGCCTACCAGCTCTGAGTGCACGCAAGCCTCCAGAACTCCGCATACTTGGGGATAGGTTCAGTTTGACGTTAGAACACAAACGCATTTTGCAGAGGGCTTCTGCGGTTTAAGGTGCAGTTTTCTCTGGGAAACAGCTTCTCTCCGCGCTTGGCAATTTAAAGCGAAAGCGGTCAGTTTGATGAATGTGAAGCACTCCACAGAGAAAGCTGCTGCAACTCTGTGAGTTTACCAGTGAAGTCCACCTCTTATGTGGAGTACATCTGTATTCCATTTTGCTTTTATGTCTCTGCCTGGCAGAGAATGAAACACTGTTGTGAGGCACTTTTAGCATAGAAGCCCCTCGGGCCTAAGAGAGTGCCTAGCAGCTCTGAGTGCACACAAGTCTCCAGAACTCTGTATACTTGGGGATAGGTTCAGTTTGACATTACAGCACAAACACACTTTGCAGAGGGCTTCTGCGGTTTAAAGTGCAGTTCTCCCCGGGAAACAGCTGCTCTAGCCGCTTAGCTGTTTAAAGCGAAAGCAGTCAGTTACATGAATGTGAAGTACTCCACAGAGAAAAGTGCTGCAACACTGTGAGTTTCCCAGTGAATTCCACCTCCTATGTGGAGTACAACTGTATTCCTTTTTCTTTGTAGCTCTCTTGCTGGCAGAGATTGAAACACTGTTGCGAGGCACTTTTAGCAGAGAAGCCCTTCAGGCCTAAGGGAGTGCCTAGCAGCTCTGAGTGCACACAAGCCTCCAGAACTCTGTACACTTGGGGATAGCTTCAGTTTGATGTTAGAACACAAACGCACTTTGCACAGGGCTTCTGTGGTTTAAAGTGCAGTTTTCCTCGGGAAACAGCTTCTCTCGCCGCTTAGTCGTTTAAAACGAAAGCGGTCACTTTCATGAATGTGAGGCACGCCACATAGAAAGCTGCTGCAACTCTGTGAGTTTACCAGTGAAGTCCACCTCTTATGTGGAGTACAACTGTATTCCTTTTTGTTTGTAGGTCTCTGCGTGGCAGAGATTGAAACACTGTTGTGAGGCACTTTTAGCAGAGAAGCCCTTCAGGCCTAAGAGAGTGCCTAGCAGCTCTGAGTGCACACCACCTTCAAAACTCTGTATACTTGGGGAAAGGTTTAGTTTGACGCTAGAACACAAACGCACTTTGCAGAGGGCTTCTGCGGTTTAAAGTGCAGTTATCCGTACAACTGTATTCTGTTTTGCTTGTATGTCTCTGCCTGGCAGAGATTGAAACACTGCTGGGAGGCACTTTTAGCAGAGAAGCCCTTCAGGCGTAAGAGAGTGCCTACCAGCTCTGAGTGCACACAAGCCTCCAAAACTCTGTATACTTGGGGAGAGGGTCAGTTTGACATTAGAATACAAAGGCACTTTGCCGAGGGCTTCTGCGGTTTAAAGTGCAGTTATCCGTACAACTGTATTCTGTTTTGCTTGTATGTCTCTGCCTGGCAGAGATTGAAACACTGCTGGGAGGCACTTTTAGCAGAGAAGCCCTTCAGGCGTAAGAGAGTGCCTACCAGCTCTGAGTGCACACAAGCCTCCAAAACTCTGTATACTTGGGGAGAGGGTCAGTTTGACATTAGAATACAAAGGCACTTTGCCGAGGGCTTCTGCGGTTTAAAGTGCAGTTATCCGTACAACTGTATTCTGTTTTGCTTGTATGTCTCTGCCTGGCAGAGATTGAAACAGTGTTGTGAGGCACTTTTTGCAGAGAAGCCCTTCAGCCGTGAGAGAGTGCCAACCTGCTCTGAGTGCACACAAGCCTCCAGAACTCCGTGTACTTGGGGATAGTTTCAGTTTGACGTTAGAACACAAACGAACTTTGCAGAGCGCTTCTCCGGTTTAAAGTGCAGTTTTCCCCGGGAAACAGCTTCTCTCGCCGCTGAGCCGTTTAAAGCGAAAGCGGTCACTTTCATGAATGTGAAGCACTCCACAGAGAAAGGTGCTCCAACTCTGTGAGTTTCCAGTGAACTCCACCTCCTATGTGGAGTACAACTGTATTCCTTTTTGTTTGTAGGTCTCTTCCTGGCAGAGATTGAAACACTGTTGTGAGGCACTTTTTGCAGAGAAGCCCTTCAGCCGTGAGAGAGTGCCAACCTGCTCTGAGTGCACACAAGCCTCCAGAACTCTGCATACTTGGGGATAGTTTCAGTGTGACGTTAGAACACAAATGCACTTTGCAGAGGGCTTCTGCAGTTTAAAGTGCAGTCTTCCCCGGAAACAGCTTCTCTTGCCGCTTAGACGTGTAAAGCGAAAGCAGTCAGTTTCATGAATATGAATTAATCCACAGAGAAAGGTGCTGCAACTCTGTGAGTTTACCAGTGAAGTCCACCTGTTACGTGGAGTACAACTGTATTCATTTTTGTTTGTAGGTCTCTGCCTGGCAGAGATTGAAACACTGTTCTGAGGCACTTTTAGCAGAGAAGCCCTTCAGGCCTAAGGGAGTGCCTAGCAGCTCTGAGTGCACACAAGCCTCCAGAACTCTGTACACTTGGGGATAGCTTCAGTTTGATGTTAGAACACAAACGCACTTTGCACAGGGCTTCCGCGGTTTAAAGTGCAGTTTTCCTCGGGAAACAGCTTCTCTCGCCGCTTAGCCATTTAAAACGAAATCGGTCACTTTCATGAATGTGAGGCACACCACATAGAAAGCTGCTGCAACTCTGTGAGTTTACCAGTGAAGTCCACCTCTTATGTGGAGTACAACTGTATTCCTTTTTGTTTGTAGGTCTCTGCGTGGCAGAGATTGAAACACTGTTGTGAGGCACTTTTAGCAGAGAAGCCCTTCAGGCCTAAGAGAGTGCCTAGCAGCTCTGAGTGCACACCACCTTCAAAACTCTGTATACTTGGGGAAAGGTTTAGTTTGACGCTAGAACACAAACGAACTTTGCAGAGGGCTTCTGCGGTTTAAAGTGCAGTTTTCCCCGGGAAACAGCTTCTCTCGCCGCTTAGCCGTTTAAAGCCAAAGCAGTCAGTTTCATGAATGTGAAGTACTCCACAGAGATAGGTGCTGCAACACTGTGAGTTTCCCAGTGAATTCCACCTCCTATGTGGAGTACAACTGTATTCATTTTTGTTTGTAAGTCTCTGCCTGGCACAGATTGAAACACTGTTGTGAGGCACTTTTAGC
>NW_022974647.1:8376-14449 GCF_012274545.1 Fukomys damarensis
CTACCAGCTCAGTGCACACAAGCCTCCAGAACTCCGCATACTTGAGGATAGGTTCAGTTTGACGTTAGAACACAAACGCATTTTGCAGAGGGCTTCTGCGGTTGAAGGTGCAGTTTTCTCTGGGAAACAGCTTCTCTCCGCACGTGGCCATTTAAAGCGAAAGCAGTCTGTTTGCTGAATGTGAAGCACTCCACAGAGAAAGCTGCTGCAACTCTGTGAGTTTACCAGTGAAGTCCACCTCTTATGTGAAGTACAACTGTATTCATTTGTTCATAGGTCTCTGCATGGCAGAGATTGAAACACTGTTGTGAGGCACTTTTACCAGAGAAGCCCTTCAGGCCTAAGAGAGTGCCTAGCAGCTCCGAGTGCACACAAGCCTCCAGAACTCTGTACACTTGGGGATACGTTCAGTTTGACGTTAGAACACAAACGCACTTTGCCGAGGGCTTCTGCGGTTGAAGGGGCAGTTTTCTCTGGGAAACAGCTTCTCTCGCTGCTTAGCCGTTTAAAGCGAAAGCGGTCAGTTTCATGAATGTGAAGCACTCCACAGAGAAAGGTGCTGCAACTCTGTGAGTGTACCAGTGAAGTCCACCTCTTATGTGGAGTACAACTGTATTCCTTTTTGTTTGTAGGTCTCTGCCTGTCAGAGATTGAAACAGTGTTGTGAGGCACTTTTAGCAGAGAAGCCCTTCAGGCCTAAGAGAGTGCCCAGCAGCTCCGAGTGCACACATGCCTTCAGAAGTCTGTATTCTTGGGGATAGTTTCAGTTTGACGTTAGAACACAAACGCACTTTGCAGAGGGCGTCTGCTGTTTAAAGTGAAGTTTTCCACTGGAAACAGCTTCTATCGCTACTTAGCCGTTTAAAGCGAAAGTGGTCAGTTTCATGAATGTGACATACTCCACAGAGAAAGGTTTTGCAACTCTGTGAGTTCACCAGTGAAGTCCACATCTTATGTGGAGTACAACTGTATTCCTTTTTGTTTATAGGTCTCTGCCTGGCAGAGATTGAAACACTGTTGTGAGGCACTTTTAGCAGAGAATCCCTTCAGGCGTAAGAGAGTAACTAGCAGCTCGGAGTGCACACCACCTTCAAGAACTCTGTATACTTGGGGAAAGGTTCAGTTTGACGCTGGAACACAAACGCACTTTGCAGAGGGCTTCCGCGGTTTAAAGTACAGTTTTCCCCGGGAAACAGCTGCTCTCGCTGCTTAGCCGTTTAAAACCAAAGCAGTCAGTTTCATGAATGTGAAGTCCTCCACAGAGATAGGTGCTGCAACTCTGTGAGTTTTCCAGTAAATTCCACGTCCTATGTGGCGTACAACTGTATTCATTTTTGTTTGTAAGTCTCTGCCTGGCACAGATTGAAACACTGTTGTGAGGCACTTTTAGCAGAGAAGCCCTTCAGGCCTAAGAGAGTGCCTACCAGCTCTGAGTGCACACAAGCCTCCAGAACACCGCATACTTGGGGATAGGTTCAGTTTGACATTAGAACACAAACGCATTTTGCAGAGGGCTTCTGCGGTTTAAAGTGCAGTTTTCCCTGGGAAACAGCTTCTATCAGCGCTTTTCCATTTAAAGTGAAGGCGGTCACTTTCATAAATGTGAAGCACTCCACAGAGAAAGTTGCTGCCACTCTGTGAGTTTAGGACTGAAGTCCACCTCTTCTGTGAAGTACAACTGTATTCCTTTTTGATTGTAGGTCTCTGCCTGCAGAGATTGAAACACTGTTGTGAGGCACTTTCAGCAGAGAAGCCCTTCAGGCGTAAGAGAGTGCCTACCAGCTCTGAGTGCACACAAGCCTCCAGAACTCCGTGTAGTTTGGGATAGTTTCAGTTTGACGTTAGAACACAAACGCACCTTGCAGAGGACTTCTGTGGTTTAAAGTGAAGTTTTCCAAGGGAAACCGCTTCTCTCGCCGCTTAGCTGTGTAAAGCGAAACCGGTCAGTTTCATGAATGTGAAATACTCCACAGAGAAAGGTGTTGCAACTCTGTGAGTTTACCAGTGAAGTCCACATCTTATGTGTAGTACAACTGTATTCCTTTTTGTTTGTAGGTTTCTGCCTGACAGAGTTTGAAACCCTGTTGTGAGGCACTTTTACCAGAGAAGCCCTTCAGGCCTAAAAGAGTGCCTAGCAGGTCTGAGTGCACACAAGCCTCCAGAACTCTGCATACTTGGGGATAGTTGCAGTGTGACGTTAGAACACAAACGCACTTTGCAGAGGGCTTCTGCGGTTTAAAGTGCCATCTTCCCTGGGAAACAGCTTCTCTCACCGCTTAGAAGTTTAAAGCGAAAGCGGTCAGTTTCATGAATGTGAAGTACTCCACAGAGAAAGGTGCTGCAACTCTGTGAGTTTATCAGTGAAGTCCACCTCTTATGTGGAGTACATCTGTATTCCTTTTTGTTTGTAGGTCTCTGCCTGGCAGAGATTGAAACACTGTTGTGAGGCACTTTTACCAGAGAAGCCCTTCAGGCCTAGGAGAGTGCCTAGCAGCTCTGAGTGCAAACAAACCTCCAGAACACTGTATACTTGGGGATAGGTTCAGCTTGACGTTAGAACACAAACACACTTTGCAGAGGGCTTCTGCGGTTTAAAGTGCAGTTACCCCGGGAAACAGCTGCTTTCACGGCTGAGACGTTTAAAGGCAAAGCAGTCAGTTTCATGAATGTGAAGTACTCCTCAGAGAAAGATGCTGCAACTCTGTGAGTTTCCAGTGAACTACACCTCCTATGTGGAGCACAACTGTATTCCTTTTTGTTTGTAGGTCTCTGCCTGGCAGAGATTGAAACACTGTTGTGAGGCACTTTCAGCGCAGAAGCCCTTCAGGCCTTAGAGAATGCCTAGCATCTCCGAATGCACACAAGCCTCCAGAAGTCTGTATACTTGGGGATAGGTTCAGTTTGAGGTAAGAACACAAACGCATTTTGCAGAGGGCTTCTGCGGTTTAACCTGCAGTTTTCTCCGGGAAACAACTTCTCTCCATGCTTGGCCATTTAAAGCAAAAAAGGTCAGTTTGATGAATGTGAAGCACTCCACAGAGAAAGGTGTTGCAACTCTATGAGTTTAAAAGTGAAGTCCACATCTTATGTGGAGTACAACTGTATTCCTTTAGTTTATAGGTCTCTGCCTGGCAGAGATTGAAACACTGTTGTGAGGCACTTTTAGCAGAGAAGCCCTTCAGGCCTAAGAGAGTGCCTAGCAGCTCTGAGTGCACACCACCCTCAAGAACTCTGTATACTTGGGGAAAGGTTCAGTTTGACGTTAGAACACAAACGCACTTTGCAGAGGGCTTCTGTGGTTTAAAGTGCAGGTTTCCCTGGGAAACAGCTTCTATCAGCGCTTAGCCGTTTAAAGCAAAAGCGGTCAGTTTCATGAACGTGAAGCACTCCACGGAGAAATGTGCTGCAACTCTGTGAGTTTACCAGTGAAGTCCACCTCTTATGTGGAGTACAACTGTATTCCTTTTTGTTTGTAGGTCTCTGCCTGGCAGAGATTGAAACACTGTTGTGAGGCACTTTTACCAGAGAAGCCCTTCAGGCCTAAAAGTGTGCCTAGCAGCTCTGAGTGCACACAAGCCTCCAGAGCACTGCATACTTGGGGATAGTTTCAGTGTGACGTTAGAACACAAACGCACTTTGCAGAGGGCTTCTGCAGTTTAAAGTGCAGTCTTCCCTGGGAAACAGCTTCTCTCGCCGCTTAGACGTTTAAAGCGAAAGCGGTCAGTTTCATGAATGTGAAGTACTCCACAGAGAAAGGTGATGCAACTCTCTGAGTTTACCAGTGATGTCCACCTCTTAATTGGAGTACATCTGTACTCCTTTTTGTTTATAGGTCTCTGCCTGGAAGGGATTGAAACACTGTTGTAAGGCGCTTTTACCAGAGAAGCCCTTCAGGCCTAAGAGAGTGCCTAGCAGGTCTGAGTGCACACCACCTTCAAGAACTCTGTATACTTGGGGAAAGGTTCAGTTTGACGTTAGAACACAAACGCACTTTGCAGAGGGCTTGTGCAGTTGAAAGTGCAGTCTTCCCCGGGAAACAGCTTCTCTCGCCGCTTAGACTTTTAAAATAAAAGCGGTCAGTTTCATGAATGTGAAGTACTCCACAGAGAAAGGTGCTGCAACTCTGTGAGTTTACCAGTGAAGTCCACACCTTATGTGGAGTACAACTGTATTCCTTTTTGTTTGTAGGTCTCTGCCTGGCAGCGATTGAAATACTGTTGTGAGGCACTTTTACCAGAGAAGCCCTTCAGGCCTAAGAGAGTGCCTAGCAGCTCCGAGTGCACACAAGCCTCCTGAAGTCTGTATACTTGGGGATAGTTTCAGTTTGACGTTATAACACAAACGCAGTTTGCAGAGGACTTCTGCAGTTTAAGGTGCAGTTTTCCCTTGGAAACAGCTTCTCTCCGCGCTTGGCCATTTAAAGCGAAAGCGGTCCGTTTCATGAATGTGAAGCACTCCACAGAGAAAGGTTGTGCAACTCTGTGTGTTTACCAGTGAAGTCCACCTCTTATGTGAAGTACAACTGTATTCATTTTTTTTTTTAGGTCTCTGCATGGCAGAGATTGAAACACTGTTGTGAGGCACTTTTACCAGAGAAGCCCTTCAGGCCTAAGACAGTGCTAGCAGCTCTGAGTGCACACAAGACTCCAGAACTCTGCATACTTTTGGATAGGTTCAGTTTGACATTAGAGCACAAACGTACTTTGCAGAGGGCTTCTGCGGTTTAAAGTGCAGTTTTCCCTGGGAAACAGCTGCTCTCGCCGCTTAGCGTTTTAATGCGAAAGCAGGCAGTTTCATGAATGTGGAGTACTCCACAGAGATAGGTGCTGCAACACTGTGAGTTTCCCAGTGAATTCCACCTCCTATGTGGAGTACAACTGTATTCCTTTTTGTTTGTAAGTCTCTGCCTGGCAGAGACTGAAACACTGTTGTGAGGCACTTTTAGCAGAGAAGCCCTTCAGGCCTAGGAGAGTGTCTAGCAGCACTGAGTGCACAGAAGCCTGCAGAACTCTGTATACTTGGGGATAGGTTCAGTTTGACGTTAGAACACAAACGCACTTTGCCGAGGGCTTCTGCAGTTTAAAGTGCAGATTTTCCCGGGATACAGCTTCTCTCGCCGCTTAGCCGTTTAAAGCGAAAGCAGTCACTTTCATGAATGTGAAGCACTCCACAGAGAAAGGTGCTGCAACTCTGTGAATTTACCAGTGAAGTCCACCTCTTATGTGAAGTACAACTGCATTCCTTTTTGTTTGTAGGTCTCTGCATCGCAGAGATTGAAACACTGTTCTGAGGCACTCTTAGCACAGAAGCCCTTCAGGCCTAAGAGAGTGCCTAGCAGCTCTGAGTGCTCACAAGCCTCCAGAACTCTGTATTCTTGGGAATAGGTTCAGTTTGACGTTAGAACACAAACGCACTGTGCTGAGGGCTTCTTCAGTTTAAAGTGCAGTTTTCCCCGGAAAACGCTTCTCTCCGCGCTTGGCCATTTAAAGCGAAAGCGGTCAGTTTCATGAATGTGAAGCACTCCACAGAGAAAGGTGCTGCAACTCTGCGTGTTTAACAGTGAAATCCACCTCTTATGTGGAGTACAACTGTATTCCTTTTTGTTTGTAGGCCTCTGCCTGGCAGAGACTGAAACACTGTTGCGTGTCACAACCACGCCAGTAGAGTCTGCGTTGCAATGCCGGTCACCTGGCAGAAACCAGACCAGAGGTATCGTCCCCACGGGGTTAAGCCTCCTGGAGGTCCTTGGCACACACCGCATGCAAAGTCAGGCGTGAAGAGAATAGCTGGCCTCTCTGCCTGCAGTTTGGGGACATTGGGTTCATCTATAATTCTGTTCTATTTTGTCTTTATTACTATTTGTTCATTATCTGTAGAATTGTATTCTGGGCCCAGGAAAGGTTAGGAACAATTAGATGTTCCTAGAGATGTGGACATATTGAGGCACAAGAGGACGGGCGGCCAAAGTGCTGACCCAGAACCCCGGACTGTGAATTCCTGAAGGTGAACCTGAAGGTGACATGCTAAAGCCAGTCCTTTGTCTTACAAACTTCCCCTTCTGACTGCGTATAGG
>NW_022974647.1:18147-20694 GCF_012274545.1 Fukomys damarensis
ACTTGGGGATAGGTTCAGTTTGACGTTAGAACACAAACGCATTTTGCAGAGGGCTTCTGTGGTTTAAGGTGCAGTTTTCCCCGGGAAACAGCTGCTCTCCGCGCTTGGCCATTTACAGCGAAAGCGGTCAGTTTGATGAATGTGAAGCACTCCACAGAGAAAGCTGCTGCAACTCTGTGAGTTTACCAGTGAAGTCCACCTGTTATGTGAAGTACAACTGTATTCTGTTTTGCTTGTATGTGTCTGCCTGACAGAGACTGAAACACTGTTGTGAGGCACTTTTAGCACAGAAGCCCTTCAGGCCTAAGGGAGTGCCTAGCAGCTCTGAGTGCACACAAGCCTCCAGAACTCTGTATTCTTGGGGATAGCTTCAGTTTGACGTTAGGACACAAACGCGTTTTGCAGAGGGCTTCTGCGGTTTAAAGTGCAGTTTCCCAGGGAAACAGCTGCTTTCACGGCTTAGCCGTTTAAAGCCAAAGCAGTCAGTTTCATGAATGTGAAATACTCCACAGAGAAAGATGCTGCAACTCTGTGAGTTTCCAGTGAAGTCCACCTCCTATGTGGAGCACAACTGTATTCCTTTTTGTTTGTAGGTCTCTGCCAGGCAGCGATTGAAACACTGTTGTGAGGCACTATTATCAGAGAAGCCCTTCAGGCCTAAGAGAGTACCTAGCAGCTCTGAGTGCACACAAGCCTCCAGAACTCTGCATACCTGGGAATTCAGTTTGACGTTACAACACCAAAGCACTTTGCAGAGGGCTTCTGCGGTTTAAGGTGCAGTTTTCTCTGGGAAACAGCTTCTCTCCGCGCTTGGCCATTTAAAGCGAAAGCGGTCAGTTTCATGAATGTGAAGCACTCCACAGAGAAAGCTGCTGCAACTCTGTGAATTTACCAGTGAAGTCCACTTCTTATGTGGAGTAAATCTGTACTCCTTTTTGTTTATAGGTCTCTGCCTGGCAGCGATTGAAACACTGTTATGAGGCACTTTTACCAGAGAAGCCCTTCAGGCCTAAGAGAGTGCCTGGCAGCTCCGAGTGCACACATGCTTCCAGAAGTCTGTACACTTGGGGATAGGTTCAGTTTGAGGTTAGAACACAAACGCACTTTGCAGAGGGCTTCTGCGGTTTAAAGTGCAGTTTTCCTGGGGAAACAGGTTCTCTCGCTGCTTAGCCGTTTAAAGTGAAAGCGGTCACTCTCATGAATGTGAAGCACTCCACATAGAAAGGTGCTGCAACTCTGTGAGTTTACCAGTGAAGTCCACTTCTTATGTGGAGTAAATCTGTACTCCTTTTTGTTTATAGGTCTCTGCCTGGCAGCGATTGAAACACTGTTGTGAGGCACTATTACCAGAGAAGCCCTTCAGGCCTAAGAGAGTGCCTACCAGCTCAGAGTGCACACAAGCCTCCAGAACTCTGCATACTTGGGGATAGTTTCAGTGTGACGTTAGAACACAAATGCACTTTGCAGAGGGCTTCTGCAGTTTAAAGTGCAGTTTTTCCCGGGAAACAGCTTCTCTCGCCGCTTAGACGTGTAAAGCGAAAGCGGTCAGTTTCATGAATGTGAAGTACTCCACAGAGAAAGGTGCTGCAACTCTGTGAGTTTACCAGTGAAGTCCACCTCTTATGTGGAGTAAATCTGTACTCCTATTGGTTTATAGGTCTCTGCCTGGCAGCGATTGAAACACTGTTGTGAGGCACTTTTACCAGAGAAGCCCTTCAGGCCTAAGAGAGTGCCTAGCAGCTCCGAGTGCACACACGCCTCCAGAAGTCTGTATTCTTGGGGAAAATTTCAGTTTGACGTTAGAACACAAACGCACTTTGCAGAGGGCTTCCGCGGTTTAAAGTGAAGTTTTCCACTTGAAACAGCTTCTCTCGCCGCTTAGCCGTTTAAAGCGAAAGGGGTCAGTTTCATGAATGTGAAATACTCCACAGAGAAACGTGTTGCAACAATGAGAGTTTACCAGTGATGTCCACATCTTATGTGGAGTACAACAGTATTCCTTTTTGTTTATAGGTCTCTGCCTGGCAGAGATTGAAACACTGCTGTGAGGCACTTTTAGCAGAGAAGCCCTTCAGGCCTAAGAGAGTGCCTAGCAGCTCTGAGTGCAGACAAGCCTCCAGAGCTCTGCCTACTTGGGGATAGTTTCAGTGTGACGTTAGAACACAAACGCACTTTGCAGAGGGCTTCCGCGGTTTAAAGTGAAGTTTTCCACTTGAAACAGCTTCTCTCGCCGCTTAGCCGTTTAAAGCGAAAGCGGTCAGTTTCATGAATGTGAAGTACTCCACAGAGAAAGGTGCTCCAACTCTGTGAGTTTCCAGTGAACTCCACCTCCTATGTGGAGTACTACTGTATTCCTTTTTGTTTGTAGGTCTCTGCCTCGCAGATATTGAAACACTGTTGTGAGGCACTTTTAGAAGAGAAGCCCTTCAGGCCTAAGAGATTGCCTAGCAACTCTGAGTGCACACAAGCCTCCAGAGCTCTGCCTACTTGGGGATAGTTTCAGTGTGACGTTAGAACACAAACGCACTTTGCAGAGGGCTTCTGCAG
>NW_022974648.1:0-2598 GCF_012274545.1 Fukomys damarensis
GGAATTGAGCAGTATATCTTATAATTTTTTTAAAAGAAGAAAACTACGATCACTGGATGATACAGTCATTATTGGCTCAAAGAAAAATAAGACTAAACATGAAAGACCCTATTAAAAATAAATTGAAGTCAGCAAAATTTTTCTCACCATGTGGAGTTTCCTATGATGCAGTTTTCTTTTCTTTTCACCATTAAAACTTGGCTGTAGTTTCTGAAGAAGGTTGGAAGAATGGTGAGAGTTTTTTCAAATAGCTTGATAAGCATGTAATAAAATTTTATTTAAGGCTGGGGATTTAGCTCAGTGCTTCTGCTGCCTGTCTTGCAAGCGCAAGGACCTGAAGTTCGATCCCCATTACAAAAAAAAAAAACTAATCAGTACCTTTAATTATATACAGGTCTTAATTGTTTTGAAGACATCCCTAAGGTATATCTGCAGAGGTAGAAGACTGCATGAATAATAATCCTATACTTAAGAGTTTGTGGAAGAATATATTGTTTTTGGTAAGCAAACTTGTCAAATTGGTTTATAATGATCTAATTATGCAAAAACCTATTAGTCTGGATTATAGACTAAAAAATGCCGATCTTTAATGTGGCACAATGTGCCCTTGGCTCATCAGTGTCACTGTAGTAGGGCTGACAATGATGTATGGAGTGCATTTTTACCTTTGCGGGGTCACTTAGCCCTTGGTTTAAAACATACCAAGCCCTTAGATTTCAAATATAAACTTCTTATCATTTCTTGGCCTTTTGGCTAAGATTATGTATAGTATCAAATATAAACTTCCTATTCTAAATGAAAAAAATAAATTATGTGTTCTCTTAACATTTATTTTTTCTTTCTATTTTTCTTTTTCTTTGGGGGGGTACAGGCAATTGAACTCGGGACCTAGTGTTTATGAGGCAGGCAGTGGAACCACTGAGCTATATCCCTGACCCCTTAACATTTATTTTTCTGAAAAAAATACATTTACTGATTTGGAAAAGTTTGTTAGCTTTTTTCCCTCTTTGTGCCTCAGGTTCCTAATAGCGTAATTTTGACACAGTCATTTTTTTGAAAATTAAATAATTTAAGGCTTTATAATACAACATTTTTTGCTCCTTCAGCTTTACCTCTGGATATCTGATTTGCCTTTATCTTCATCATAGTTTCTCAAGTATTATAAGTATATTTTGTTGGCCATTGTTTTATATATTTATTAGCTGATGTAAATAGTTTTCTGCACACACACACACACACACACACTTTTAAATTAGAAAAAACCAATTGTCATTGTAAATTCTGTTTTTGTTTTAGAATATAAAATTTGTAACTTTTGTCAAAATATAAATTTATATAAACATTTCGTTGTTATGGCAGAGTTTACTAAGGGTGTGATTTGTTTTCCTTAAAACCAAAAGTGTTTCAGTTCTCATTTCCTAAATATATCACACAGCCAGCCATCTGCATCCATGGGATCTGTACCCATGGAATCTTCATCCATGGATATAACTAACAACTCATAGAAAACTTGGTTGCACCAATTGTCCTTGTGTCTGAATTGAACACGTGCAGAATATAATTATCCCCTAAAACACAGTGTAAGAAAGAATTATATAGTTTACATCTTTCTAGGCAGTGTAAGTTACCTAAATATAATTTTTTCCCTCTCTTTTTATTGGTACATTTTAGGTATACAGTACAGTTACATTCATCATTGGGATATTGTATCTTTACATGACAGGTTTTGGTCTAAATTTTTCGGCTTCTCCCTGCCCTCCCTTCACTCCCTCTTCCATTCCCTATCTACAAATAAATAATTTCCATGTATTCATATTTTTCCCTTACTACCTTTCCCCTACTGTACCCACTTTCCCTGCACCTTTAGCACCTTTCTTCCTATTTCACATTGTCAATTACATCATTAGGATCTTATGTACCATTATAGTTTTTCACACCAGAGAAACTATTCGCTATTTACATCTATGTGACTTATATATTTCACTTAGGAGTTTATACTCAAAATGTATCTATTTTCCTATGAATGAATCTAATTCTCTTTCTTTATGGCTGAGTAGTGCTCCATATTATACAAAAATACCATCTTGTTTATCCAGTCTCAAACTGATGGGCAAATGAGCTGTTTCCAAGTTTCAGCTATTACAAAACAAAAAGGAATACAGTTGTACTCCATATAAGATGTGGACTTCACTGGTAAACTCACAGAGTTGAAGCACAATTCTCTATGGAATACTTCACATTCAGGAAACTAACTGCTTTGGTTTCAAAGGGGTAAGTGGCGAAACAAGATGTTTCCCAGGGAAAACTGCAGTTTAAACTGCAGAAGCACTATTCAGAGTGCGTTTGTGTTCTAACCTCAAACTGAACCTGTCTCCAAGTAAACATACTTCTGGAGGCTTGTGTGCACTCAGAGCTGGTAGGCAATTGGGTAGCCTTAAGGACTTCTCTGGTACAAGGGCCTCACAACAGTGTTTCAATCTCTGCCAGGCAGAGACCTCAAAACAAAAAGGAATAAGTTGTACTCATTATAAGATGTGGACTTCACTGGTAAACTCACAGAGTTGCAGGACCTTTCTCTGTGGAGTACTTCACATTCAG
>NW_022974648.1:3131-16549 GCF_012274545.1 Fukomys damarensis
CCGGGGAAAATTGCAGTTTAAACCGCAGAAACACACTGCAGAGTGAATTTGTGCTCTAACCTCACACTTAACCTATCACCAATATACAAAGTTCTGCAGGCTTTTGTTCACGCAGAGCAGCTTCACACTGTCTTCTGCCTTAAAGTCTTTTCTGGTGGAAGCCCCTCACAACAGTGCTTCAATCTCTGCAAAGCAGAGACCTACAAACAAAAAGGAGTACAGTTGTACTCCCCGTAAGAAGTGGACTTCAGTGGTAAACTCACAGAGTTACCACAGAGTTGCAGCACCTTTCACTGTGGAGTACTTCACATTCATGAAACTGACCGCTTTCGCTTTAAACGGCTAAGCGGCGAGAGAAGCTGTTTCCCGGGGCAAACTGCACTTTAAACCGCAGAAGCCCTCGGCAAAGTGCGTTTGCGTTCTAACGTCAAATTGAACCTCTCCCCAAGTATACAGAGTTCTGGAGGCTTGTGTGCACTCAGAGCTGCTCGGCACTCCCTTAGGCCTGAAGGGCTTCTCTGCTAAAAGTGCCTCACAAGTGTTTCAATCTCTGCCAGGCAGAGACCTACAAACAAAAAGGAGTACAGTTGTACTCCCCGTAAGAAGTGGACTTCAGTGGTAAACTCACAGAGTTACCACAGAGTTGCAGCACCTTTCACTGTGGAGTACTTCACATTCATGAAACTGACCGCTTTCGCTTTAAACGGCTAAGCGGCGAGAGAAGCTGTTTCCCGGGGCAAACTGCACTTTAAACCGCAGAAGCCCTCGGCAAAGTGCGTTTGCGTTCTAACGTCAAATTGAACCTCTCCCCAAGTATACAGAGTTCTGGAGGCTTGTGTGCACTCAGAGCTGCTCGGCACTCCCTTAGGCCTGAAGGGCTTCTCTGCTAAAAGTGCCTCACAAGTGTTTCAATCTCTGCCAGGCAGAGACCTACAAACAAAAAGGAGTACAGTTGTACTCCCCGTAAGAAGTGGACTTCAGTGGTAAACTCACAGAGTTACCACAGAGTTGCAGCACCTTTCACTGTGGAGTACTTCACATTCATGAAACTGACCGCTTTCGCTTTAAACGGCTAAGCGGCGAGAGAAGCTGTTTCCCGGGGCAAACTGCACTTTAAACCGCAGAAGCCCTCGGCAAAGTGCGTTTGCGTTCTAACGTCAAATTGAACCTCTCCCCAAGTATACAGAGTTCTGGAGGCTTGTGTGCACTCAGAGCTGCTCGGCACTCCCTTAGGCCTGAAGGGCTTCTCTGCTAAAAGTGCCTCACAAGTGTTTCAATCTCTGCCAGGCAGAGACCTACAAACAAAAAGGAGTACAGTTGTACTCCCCGTAAGAAGTGGACTTCAGTGGTAAACTCACAGAGTTACCACAGAGTTGCAGCACCTTTCTCTGTGGAGTACTTCACATTCATGAAACTGACCGCTTTCGCTTTAAACGGCTAAGCGGCGAAGGAAGCTGTTTCCCGGGGAAAACTGCACTTTAAACCGCAGAAACCCTCTGCCGAGTGTGTTTGTGTTCTAACGTCAAACTGAACATATCACCAAGTATGCAGAACTCTCGAAAACTGTGTGCACTCAGAGATGCTAGGCACTCTCTTAGGACATAAGGGCTTTTCTGGTACAAGGGCCTCACAACAGTGTTTCAGTCTCTGCCAGGCAGAGACCTACACAGAAGAAGGAATACAGTTGTACTCCACATAAGGTGAGGACTTCACTGGCACCTTTCTCTGTGGAGTACTGCGCATACATGAAACTGACCGCTTTCGCTTTAAACGGCTAAGCGGCAAAAGAAGCTGTTTCCCTGGGAAAACTGCAGTTTAAACTGCAGAGGCCCTCTACCGAGTGCGTTTGTGTTCTAACGTCAAACTGAACATGTCACCAAGTATACACAACTCTCGAAAATTGTGTGCACTCAGAGATGCTAGGCACTCTCATAGGATTTAAGGGCTTTCTGGTTCTAGGGCCTCAGAACAGCGTTTCAATCTCTGCCAGGCAGTGACCCACAAGGAAAAGGGAACACAGTTGTACTCCACATAAGATGTGGACTTCACTGGTAAACTCACAGAGCTGCAGCGACAATCTCTGTGGAGTACTTCACATTCATGAAACTGACCGCTTTTGCTTTAAATGGCTAAGCGGCAAAAGAACCCGTTTCCCTCGGAAAACTGCAGTTGAAACCGCAGAAGCCCTCTGCCGAGTGCGTTTGTGTTCTAACATGAAACTGAACCTATCATCAATTATACAGAACTCCGGAGTCTTGTGTGCACTGAGAGCTGCTAGGCACTCTCTTAGGCCTTAACACTGTTCTGGTACAAGGGGCTCACCACAGTGTTTCAGTCTCTGCCAGGCAGAGACCTACACAGAAAAAGGAATACAGTTGTACTCCACATAAGGTGACGACTTCACTGGTAAACTCACAGAGTTGCAGCACCTTTCTATGTGGAGTACTTCACATTCATGAAACTGACCGCTTTTGCTTTAAACGGCAAAGCAGCGAAAGAAGCTGTTTCCCGCGACAAACTGCAGTTTAAACCACAGAAGCCCTCTGTCAAGTGCGTTTGTGTTCTAAGGTCAAACTGAACCTATCTCCAAGTATACAGACCTCTGGAGGCTTGTTTGCACTCAGAGCTGCTATTCACTCTCTTAGGCCTTAAGGCTGTTGTGTTACAAGGGCCTCACAACACTGTTTCAATCTCTGCCACTGAGAGACATACACAGAAAAAGGAAAACAGTTACACTCCACATAAGATGTGGACTTCACTGGTAAACTCACAGTGCTGCAGCACCTTTCCCTGTGAAACACTTCACATTCATGAAACTGACAGCTTTCGCTTGCTTTAAATGGCCAAGTGGCAAAAGAAGCTGTTTCCCGGGGAAAACCACAGTTTAAATCACAGAAGCCCTCTGCCGAGTGTGTTTGTGTTCTAACGTCAAACTGAACATATCATAAAGTTCGCAGAACTCTCGAAAATTGTGTGCACTCAGAGATGCTAGGCACTCTCTTAGGACATAAGGGCTTTTCTGGTACAAGCGCTGCACAACAGTGTTTAAGTCTCTGCCAGTCAGAGACCTACAGAGAAAAAGGAACACCGTTGTACTCCACATAAGGTGAGGACTTCACT
This sequence comes from Fukomys damarensis, assembly GCF_012274545.1. Lineage (NCBI taxonomy): Eukaryota > Metazoa > Chordata > Mammalia > Rodentia > Bathyergidae > Fukomys > Fukomys damarensis. The sequence goes on from NW_022974648.1 coordinate 6,252, forward strand.
GGTAAACTCACAGAGTTGCAGCCCCTTCCCCTGTGGAGTACTTCACATTCATGAAACTGACCGCTATTGCATTAAATGGCTAAATGCCAAAAGAAGCTGTTTCCCGGGGAAAACTGCAGTTTAAACCACCTAAGCCCTCTACCGAGTGAGTTTGTGTTGTAACGTCCAACTGAACCTATCACCAAGTATACAGAACTCTGGAGGCTTGTGTGCACTCACAGGTGTTAGGCACTATCTTAGGCCTTAAGGCTGTTTTGTTACAAGGGCCTCACAACAGTGTTTCAATCTCTGCCAGTGAGAGACCTACACAGAAAAAGGAATACAGTTGTACTCCACATAAGATGTGATCTTCACTGCTGAATTCACATAGTTGCTGTACATTTCTCTGTGGAGTACTTCACATTCATGAAACTGACCACTTTCACTTTAAATGGCCAAGTGGCGAAAGAAGCTGTTTCCCGGGGAAAACTGCAGTTTATTTTTTATTTTTTTATTTTTATTTTTATTTTTTTTATTGAGTTTATTGGTACATTTAGGGATACAGTACAGTTACATTCATTGTTGGGATCATGTACCTTTACATGGCAAGTCTTGATTCTCATTTTTTTCCCCTTACCTCTGCCCTCCCTTCACCCCCTCCTCCCTTCCCCATCTACAAACACTTTATTTTCATCTTTTCATTCTCTCACATTTTTTTCCTTTCCCTTTTTGTTCTTCCCCTACGTATCACACCTTCCCTACACCTTTAGCTCCTTTCCTCCCATTTCTAAATGTCAGTAATCTTATTAGAATCTTATGCATTGTTGCAGAATATTCACACCAGGGAAACTATTCGGTATTTACACATGTGGGACTTATTTATTTCACTTAGGAGTATATCTTCAATATGTATCCATTTTCCTATGAATGAATCTATTCTCTCGCTCTTTATGGCTGAGTAATATTCCATTTTATAGAAAAACCACAACTTCTTTATCCAGTTTCCAACGGATGGGCAAATAGGTTGTTTCCAAGATTTAGCTATTACAAACTGTGCCGCTATAAACATGGGTGCACATACTTCTCTGTGATATGATTCTTTTAGTTCTCTTGGAAAGATACCCAACAGAGGGATGGCTGGGTCAAATGGAACCTCCAGTCCAAGCTCTTTGAGGTATCTCCATATTGATTTCCATAGTGGTTGCACTAGTCTGCACTCCCACCAACAATGGAGGAGGGTTCCTTTCTCCCCACAACCCCGCCAACATTTGTTATTGTGTGATTTCTTGATAGCAGCCATTCTTTGTGGGGTGAGGTGGAATCTCAGTGTTGTTTTCATCTGCATCTCTCGAATGACCAGTGATGTGGAACATTTTTTCATATATTTTCTTGCTGCTTTCACTTCTTTGTATGAGAAATGTCTGTTCATTTCGGATGCCCATTTTTGGATCGGGTCTTTATATTTGGGGGGACTGATTGTTTTGAGTTCTTTATATATCCTTGATAATAGTCCTTTGTCTGAGGTACAGCTGGTAAAAATTTTTTCCCACATTGTAGATTGTCTCTTAGTTCTGCTAATGGTTTCTTTTGAAGTACAGAAGCTTTTTAGTAAGATGAGATCCCAGTTGTTGATTCTTTCTGCTAGTTCCCGTGCTACTGAGGATTTGTTCATAAAGTCTTTTCCTATACCAATGTCTTCCAGAGTTCTGCCTAACTTACTTTCCAGCAAGTTTAATGTTTCTGTTTTAATATTTAGATCTTTAATCCATTTGGATTTTAATTTAGTGCATGGCGAAAGATAAGGGTCTAATTTTAATCTGTGACAGGTTGATATCCAGTTTTTCCAACACCATTTATTAAAGAGGCTATCTTTCCTCCACTGAGGATGGTGAGCTCCTTTGTCGAAGATGAGGTAGCTGAGTACATCTGCATTTGTTTTTGTGTCTTCCAGTCTGTTCCATTGATCCTCAGGCCTATTTCTTTGCCAGTACCATGCTGATTTTATCACAGTGGCTTTGTAGTATAGTTTCAAATTGGGAATTGTTACACCTGGTGCCATGTGACTGTTGCCTATAATGGCTTTTGCTATTCTAGGTCTCTTGTGGTTCCAAATGAATTTTTGGATTCTTTTTTCTAGTTCTGTGAAATATAGTGTTGGAATTTCAATTGGCATTGCATTGAATGTATATAGCAGTTTCGGTAGTATGGCCATTTTCACTATGTTGATTCTTCCTACCCAGGAGCAGGGGATATCTTTCCATTTTTTTATATCCTCTTCGATTTCTTTTTTCAGAGTGCTGTAGTTTTCAGTGTAGAGATCTTTTGTTTCTTTTGTTAGATTGATTCCTAGATACTTCATTTTTTTGGATGCTATTGTAAAAGGAATTTTTTCCCTTATTTCTCTTTCTGTCTGTCTGTTATTTGTGTATAGAAAGGCTATTGATTTTTGGGTATTCACCTTGTATCCAGATACTTTACTGAATCTGTCAATTAAGTCTAGAAGTTTTTTGGTGGAGTTTTTTGGATCTTCAATGTAGAGTATCATATCATCAGCAAATAATGATAGTTTAACTTCTTCCTTTCCTATCTTTATTGCTTTAATTTCTTTCTCTTGTCTAATTGCTGTGGCTAATGTTTCCAGAACTATATTGAAGAGAAGTGGCGATAGTGGGCATCCTTGTCTTGTTCCTGATTTTAACATGAAGGTTTTCAGTTTTTGGCCATTCAATATGATGTTGGCTGATGGTTTTTCATAAATAGCCTTTATTAAATTGAGGTATAGACCATCTATTCCAATTTTTTGCAGGGTTTTTATCATGAATGGGTGTTGAATTTTATCAAATGCTTTTTCTGCATCTATTGAGAGGATCATATGGTTTTTGTCCTTGACTTTGTTAATATAATGTATTACATTCACTGACTTTCGTATGTTGAACCACCCTTGCATCTCTGGAATAAATCCGACTTGGTCATGATGGATGATCTTCTTAATAATCCTCTGTATTCTGTTTGCTAGTATCTTATTAAGGATTTTTGCATCTATATTCATTAAGGAGATTGGTCTGTAGTTCTCCTTTTTGGTTGTATCTTTCTCTGGTTTGGGAATCAGAGTGATACTTGCTTCCAGGAATGAATTTGGAAGTATAGCTTCTCTTTCAATTTCATTGAAAAGTTTGAAGAGTAATGGTAGTAGTTCTTCTCTAAATGTCTTGTAAAATTCAGCAGTGAATCCATCAGGGCCTGGGCTTTTCTTTGTTGGTAAGTTTTTAATTACATTTTCAATTTCACTGATTGTGATTGGGGTGTTTAAAATGTTTTTATCTTCTTCGTTCAACTTTGGTAATTCATAAGTATCTAGAAATCTGTCCATTTCTTCTGTGTTTTCCATTTTATTAGAGTACAGGTTCTCAAAGTAGGTGTTCATGATCCTCTGGATTTCTTTCGGATCTGTTGTGACTTCGCCTTTTTCATTCCTAATTGCATGGATCTGAGCCTTTTCTTTCCTTTTTTTGATAAGATTAGCTAAGGGTTTGTCAATTTTATTTATTCTTTCAAAAAACCAGCTCTTTGTTTCATTTATTTTTTGTATCGTTTTCTTAATTTCAATTGCATTGATTTCTGCTCGGATCTTTATAATTTCCTCTCTTGTTCGAGCTTTGGGTTTTTCTTGCTCTTGTTTTTCTAGGAGTCTAAGTTTCATCGTTAAGTTGTTTATTTGAGCCCGCTCTGTTTTCCTAGTGTGGGCATTCAATGTTATGAATTTTCCACGTAGAACTGCTTTCATTGTGTCCCAAAGATTCCTGTATGTTGTATTGGCATTCTCATTTATTTGTAAAAACTGTCTAATTTCTTCTTTAATTTCCTCTGTAATCCATTGATTGTTTAGGAGAGTGTTGTTCAGTTTCCATGTGCTTGTGAAGTTTCTATAGTTTCTTGTGCTATTGATGTCTAGTTTGATTGCACTATGATCTGATAATAAACAGGGGATGACTTCAATTTTTTTGCATTTATTTAGACCTGTTTTGTGAGCCAGTATGTGGTCTATTTTGGAGAATGATCCATGTGCAGCCGAAAAGAATGTATATTCTGGTTTTTGGGGGTGGAATACTCTATAAACATCTATTAAGTCCATGTGTTCCAAAGCTTGGTTCAGTTCTATTATTTCATTGTTGATTTTCTGCCTAGTAGATCTGTCAATTTGTGATAGTGGGGTATTTAAATCCCCCACTACAATTGTATTAGTGCTTATTTGGTTTTTCATGTTACTTAATATTTGTTTTATATAGTTGGGGGCATTTATATTTGGTGCATATATGTTTATGATTGTCAGCTCTTCCTCTTGAATTGTTCCCTTTACAAGGATGTAGTGTCCTTCTTTGTCTCTCTTAATGAGTTTTGGTTTGAAATTTACTTTATCTGAGAATAAGATTGCTACCCCTGCTTTTTTCTGGACTCCTGACGCATGGAGAATTGTTTTCCATCCTTTCACTTTCAGTCTATGGACTTCCTTTTGCACTAGGTGTGTTTCTTGTATACAACATATTGTTGGATTTTGCTTCTTAATCCATTCTGCCAATCTGTTTCTCTTGATTGGTGAATTGAGGCCATTAACATTGATGGTTACAACTGATATATTTTGACTTATTCTTGTCATGTTTTTGTCCATTTGTTGACTCTTTTTACTTTTTCTCCCATCTCCTTTTAGTTTCTTGCCTTGCCTATTTGATTTGGTCTGTTGGGCCTCATGTTATTGTGAATTTCGTTGTCCTTTTCTAGGATATTGTTTAGAATTCCTTGCAGTGCTGGTTTGGTGTTCATGAAATTTCTCAGGTGCTCTTTGTCGTGGAAGTATTTTATTTCCCCATCTATTTTGAAAGAGAGTTTTGCAGGATACAAAAGTCTAGGTTGGAGATTCTTTTCTTTTAGGACTTGGAATACCTCACTCCAGGCTCTCCTTGACCTAAGGGTTTGTGTTGAAAAGTCTGCTGTGATTCTAATGGGCTTCCCTTTGCATGTGATTTGTTTCTTTTCTCTTACTGCTTGTAGTATTTTGTTTTTCTGTTGGATTTCTGGAATCTTGATTATTATATGTCTAGGTGTAGATTTTTTTTGATCGTGGCTAGTTGGGGTTCTATATGCCTCACTTATCTGTATGTCTAATTCTTCCCTTCTGTTTGGGAAGTTTTCTGTCATTAATTCTGTGAAGAGCTTTTTTATATCATTTGTGTTTTCTCCTGTTTTTTCATGAATTCCTATCAGTCTTATGTTATTTTTCTTTGTATCGTCTAGGAGTTGTTGGATTGATTTCTCATGATCCCTTACTGTTTTTAATAGACCTCTTTTTTCACGGTCACTGACTGCTATCCTATCTTCTATATCTGAAATTCTATCTTCGCAATCTTTTATTCTGTTTCGTACACTTTCAATAGAGTTTTTAATCTCCTGGATATCTGTTTGAATCTGTTTTATGGATTCCATTTCTTTCCTCTGTTGGGCATTCATTGTTTCCATGTCTTTCTTATGCTGAGTCTTCATGGCTTCTATCACAGTCTTGAGCTCATCTATTTTTTTCTCAGTTTCTGCTCTAGAGTCTCGAATCATGACTTCTATTTTGCTCATCATCTCTCTGGCTAGCTGGGAAATTATTTCTGATTTGAATTTTTCTAGAGCCTGATTGATCAATTTTGTTACCTCCTGTGCTATGGGTCCAGGGAGTCCTGTTGGTTCACTATCAGACTTTTCATCCTCATTTGTCCTACTATTTGCTATTGGTGAACTGGATATTTGTTTTTGTGTCTTGCTTAAGTGTTTTCTCATTTTTATTTTTATTGTTGGGTTGTCCTTCTTTAATTTCTGGGTATTACTTAAATCTTCCTAATATAGTTGCGTTTTAGCTTTTGAGTTTCTAATGACTCATAGACATTCTCGTTTTCATAATATCAGAGAAAACAACTCTTTAAATCAATCACCACTCTTTGTCCCAATTGATACATTCAGCAGCCCAATAGGATCAGGCACAGCTTGCCAACTGACCACTTATGGTAGTCATTAATGTATCACCTTTAACTCATGTGAATTAGATTAATTTCAAGAAGCAGCTCATAGTATGTTTGCAGTGAATATTCTTTTCAATATGGCATCTTTACCATTTAGGATGGGGGGTTCGACTTAGAACAAGAGGATTAGATAAGTGAAAGAATTAGAGCAGGTTTGAAGTGAATCCAGAGGTTGTAGAATTACCTTACTATCTTTACAAAGCTATTAAGTTCAGGGGGGATAGAGAGAGTGCAGGAATAAGGACAGGAATATATCCCCTTAACAGTAACAGGCGCTTGCCTTCCCTTGAAGGTACAGAGCCATGAGTGAGGTAAAATGACTGGAGAAAAGAACATAAAGAGAAACCCGTCCTAAAAACAAAAAATAAAAAAAGAAGTCTGAGTTCTTCAGGAACTGGAATAAAAAGGGAGATGAGGGACACTATGGTGGAGCAAGAGACTGAGTTGGAGAGACAGGACAGAAAAAAGAAAGAAATTTTAGGGTGGAAAGAGGAAAAAAGAGACAAGAGAGAGGGAAAGAAAAAGAATTTGAAGGTCCTCTTTCAGGCTATCTCTGATCTCATATTATACCACATGCACAGTCATATGCGGAACCCAATCCCCTGGTTATAGCTAGCCAATGGCTGTTCCTCACGACTGAGACTGAACACAATCTACAAAGCCTAACTTTAGTTTCCTTACCCTCAGGGTTGAACTCCACTCCGTTCTATTACAGGTTTCCCCTGCCCTTTCTTTAAAGATGATCAAAGTTCGGAGCTCAGAAAACTACCCTTCATGGGAACCTATGCCTCTGCAGAGTTGGTCTAAGGACTGGCCCGATCAGGAGTTTTGAGAACGGGGGGGGGGGTCGTGTGGGTGTTTCAAGGGCGCCCGCGCGGCTACCTTCCTTCCTGGGTCTGTTGTCGCGCAGGCCGGGAGCTCACGCGCACGCCGCCGGGTGATCGCAGACAGGCAGGTAGGCAGGCAGCTGAAAAAAACCCCCTCTGGGGTCCTTGGGTCCTTCCTGGGTCTGTTGTCGCGCAGGCCGGGAGCTCACGCGCACGCCGCCGGGTGATCGCAGACAGGCAGGTAGGCAGGCAGCTGAAAAAAACCCCCTCTGGGGTCCTTGGGTCCTTCCTGGGTCTCAAAACTGCAGTTTAAACCACAGAAGCCCTCGGCTGAGTGCGTTTGTGTTCCAATGTCATACTGAATGTATCACCAAGTATAGAGAGATTTGGAGGCTTGTGTGCACTCAGAGCTGCTAGGCACTCTCTAAGGCCTTAAGGGCTTTTTGGGTACAAGGGCCTGACAACAGTGTTTCAATCTCTGCCAGGCAGAGACCTACACAGAAAAGGAATGCAGTTGTACTCCACGTAAGATGTGAAATTCACTGGTTACCTCCAGAGTTGCAGCAGCTTTCTGTGTGGAGTACTTAACATTCATGAAACTGACAGGTTTTGCTTTAAACGGCAAAGCAGCGAAAGAAGCTGTTTCCCACGATAAACTGCAGTTTAAACCACAAAAGCCCTCTGTCAAGTGCGTTTGTATTCTAATGTGAAACTGAACCTATTACCAAGTATACAGAGCTCTGGAGGCTTGTGTGCACTCAGAATGGCTAAGCATTCTCTTAGGCTTTAAAAGCTTTTCTGGTACAAAAGCCTCACAACAGTGTTTCAGTCTCTGCCAGTCAGAGACCTACACACAAAGAGGAATATAGTTGCACTTCACATAAGATGTGGACTTCACTGGTAAACTCACAGTGCTGCAGCACCTTTCCCTGTGAAGTACTTAACATTCATTATAATGACATCTATCGCTTTAAGCGGCTAAGCGGCGAAAGAAGTTGTTTCCCAGGGCAAACCCCAGTTTAAACCACAGAAGCCTTCTGCGGAGTGCGTTTGTGTTCTAACGGGAAACTGAACATATCACCAAGTATACAGAACTCTCGAATATTGTATGCACTCAGAGCTGGTAGGCACTCTCTGAGGACTTAAGGGCTTTTCTGGTACAAGGGCCTCACAACAGTGTTTCAAACTCTGCCAGGCAGAGACCTACACACAAAAAGGAGTGCAGTTGTACTCCACATAAGTTGTGGACTTCACTGGTAAACGCAGAGAGTTGCAGCACCTTTCTCTGTGGAGTACTTCACATTCATGACACTGACCGCTTTTGCTTTAAATGGCCAAGTGGCAACAGAAGCTGTTTTTTGGGGAAAACTGCAGTTTAAACCACAGAAGCCCTCTGCCATGTGCGTTTGTGTTCTAATATCAAATGGAACATATCACCATGTAGACAGAACTCTCGAAAATTGTATGCACTCAGAGCTGCTAGGCACTCTCTTAGGACTTAAGGGCTTTTCTGGTACAAGGGTCTGACAACAGTGTTTCAATCTCTGCCAGGCAGAGACCTACACACAAAAGGAATACAGTTGTACTCAACATAAGGTGTGGACTTCACTGGTAAACTCACAGAGTTACAGCATCTTTCCCTGTGGAGTACTTCATATTCATGAAACTGACCGCTTTCGCATTAAATGGCTTAGGGGCTAAAGAAGCTGTTTCCCGGGTAAAAGTGCAGTTTAAATCGCAGAAGCTCACTGCCTAGTGTGTTTGTGTTCTAACGTCAAACTGAAAGCATCAGCACGAATACAGAACTCTCAAAAATTGTGTGCAGTCAGAACTGCTAGGCACTCCTTCAGGCCTTAAGGCTATTGTGGTACAAGGGCCTCACAACAGTGTTTCAATCTCTGCCAGACAGTGACCTACAAGGAAAAGGGAATACTGTTGTGCTCCACATAAGATGTGGACTTCACTGGTAAACTCACAGAGCTGCAGCACCATTCCCTGTGGAGTACTTCACATTCATGAAGCTGACTGCTTCTACTTGAAATGGATAAGCTGGGAATGAAGCTGTTTCCTGGCAAAAACTGCACTTTAAACAGCAGAAGTCCTCTGCCGAGTGCGTTTTTGTTCTTATGTCAAACTGAACCTATCATCAATTATGCAGAACTCTGGAGTCTTGTGTGCACTGAAAGCTGGTAGGCACTCTCTTAGGCCTTAAAGCTATTCTGGTACAAGGACCTCAAAACAGTGTTTCAATCTCTGCCAGGCAGAGACCTACATACAAAAAGGAATACAGTTGTACTCCACATAAGGTGTGGACTTCACTGGTAAACTCACAGTGCTGCAGCACCTTCCCCTGTGGAATACCTCACATTCATGAAACTGACCACTTTCGCATTAAACAGCGAAGCGCGGAAAGAAGCTGTTTCCCAGAGAAAGCAGCAGTTTAAACCGCAGAAGCCCTCTACCAAGTGCGTTTGTGCTGTAACGACCAAATGAACCTATCACCAAGTATACTGAATTCCGGAGGCTTGTGTGCACTCAGAGCTGTTAGGCACTCTCTCAGGCTTTAAGGCTGTTGTATTACACGGGCCTCACATCAGTGCTTCAATCTCTGCCAGGCAGAGATCTGCACAGAAAAAGGAATACATTTGTACTCCACATAAGATGTGGACTTCACTGGTAAACTCACAGAGCTGCAGCACCTTTCTTTGTGGAGTACTTCACATTCATGAAACTGACCGCTATCGCTTCAAATGGCTAAGCGGGGAAAGAAGCTGTTTCCCATGGAAAACTTCAGTTTAAACCACAGAAGCCCTCTGCCAAGTGCGTTTGTGTTCTAACGTCTTTCTGAACCTATCCCCAGGCATACAGAACTCTCGAATATTGTATGCACTCAGAGCTGCTAGGCACTCTGTGAGGACTTAAGGGCTTTTCTGGTACAAGGGGCTCACAACAGTGTTTCAAACTCTGCCAGTCAGAGACCTACACACAAAAAGGAATACACTTGAACTCCACATAAGGTGTGGACTGCACTGCTAAACTCACAGGGTTGCAGCATCTTTCTCTGTGGAGTACTTCACATTCAGGAAACTGATCGCTTTCGCTTTAAATGGCTAAGCACTGAAAGAAGCTGTTTCTCAGGGAAAACTGCAGTTTAAACCGCAGAAGCCCTCTGCCGAGTGCGTTTGTGTTGTAACATCCAACTGAACCTATCACCAAGTATACAGAACTCTGGCGGCTTTTGTGCACTCAGAGCTACTAGGCACTCTCTTAGACCTTACGGCTGTTGTGTTACTAGGGCCTCACATCAGTGCTTCAATCTCTGCCAGTCAGAGACTAGCACAGAAAAACGACTACAGTTGTACTCCACATAAGATGTGGACTTCACTGGTAAACTCACAGACCTGCAGCACCTTTCTTTGTGGAGTACTTCACATTC
>NW_022974649.1:0-1099 GCF_012274545.1 Fukomys damarensis
CTAAATAACAGAGAGAAAATGAAGACACTAGAAAATAGACGCTCTTTGCTCCTGGATAGGCACAGCCAGTGAATATAGTCAAAATGTTCATATTCCCACAAATGACAGAGGTTTTTAATGCAATTCCCATCCTACTACTTTAAGTATGACTTACAAAACTATAAAGTACAGTGCTACAATTCATAAGAAGTCAGAAAAGACCAAGAGTAGCCAAATAATCCTGAGCATAAGAGCAAAGCAGGATGAATCATTATTCAAGATTTAAAGCTAGGTTGTAAACTTACAGTGATAAACATATCATAGTATTGGCACAAAAACATACATGTTGATTGCAACAGAAGTCACAATGAAGAAACCAACCCAGGCACCTTTAACCACTTGACTTTGGACAAAGGGTCAAGCAACATACAATGGAGAGATACAGCAGCTTCAAAAATTGTCTTGAAAATGCTCGTGATCCTAATACAGAAAACAAAATCCAGACCCAATTCTCACACATTCTCTACAAAAACTAAGTCAAAATGGACAAAAAAAACTAGACATTAAATAGTACAAACACTCTGGAGAGTCTCCCAACAAATTAAAATCAGAGATCCGGGTATAACTATTTTGGGTATTTTCATTAAAGATATAATGACATCTTACAGAGATACATGCTTTAACTGTTTGTAACAGCTCAATTCATAATATCTAAATTTTGGAAACAACCTATATATCCACCAAAAGATAAATATATCTAAAAATATGGAATATATACAAAATGGAGCACTACTCACCATAAAGAGAGACGAAATGCACTTAGGAGACTGAGGCGGTAAGGTTACTGTGAGATAGAGGTCAGCCTGGTTATCCCAGCCAGATGCAAGCCTAAACTATAGCAAAAGAAAAACAACAGAAATATTTGATTCATTTGTGGGAAAATGAATGCATCCTGAGACTACAATGCTAAGTGAAATGAACTACACCCTAAGGGTTAAATATTGAATAGTTTCCCTTATAGGAAAAGCTAAAAATATTCATAATTTAAATGCTACATCAAAGAAAAGTGAAATGAAAAAGGGATGTAGATTTTGAGGAGGTAAGAAGGGGATCTAGGTCT
>NW_022974649.1:1179-7077 GCF_012274545.1 Fukomys damarensis
GAGGGGTTAATACTGGTCAGAGAAAGGAAAGTAAAAATGATTAACATGTAATATGTATATGTAATGATTCCACAAGATAGTTATAATTATCATGAATCATAAGTGTACACCAATTAAAGCAACAACAAAGAAGACTTTGGCGAAGATTACAATATAGGGTTAAATTTGCCTATCAACAAATCCAGGAATCAAGTAGGGAGGAGTTCAGGGGCCAAGGATCCCACAAGCATGAGGGTGCAGGCACACATAGCATTGGGCCACATAAACCAGTGAGCACTCACATGAGAAGCATTGGCTCAGAGACTTCATATCCAGGTCCAGGAGAAGATGAGGCAGTTGGAGTAGATTTCAAAGTAGTGTCCAGGGGCCTGCACGACCCTTTGCTGCTCCACCATCCTTTCTTGCAGCAGAACGTCCTGAAGCTTGTGATGATAGAGCTCTGAGTAGACAGCTGAAAACATGGGATTGGTTGACCCACAGCAGCCAATCAGGACAAGAGGCAATTTCTGTTTGCATGGCGTGGGTAATGGTGAGGAGTGCTATAAGCAGACCCAGCTGCTGCACAGGGCAAGGAGAAAACCCACCAGCTGAACGTTTCATTTCATCTCTTATCTAAACGACCATGACCCTGTAAGCAATTATCTTGTTACTGCCCAAAATTTATTTAAAGGAATAAAGCTTAAGATAGTAATCCGTTCTTAGTAAAATTTAAAACAAAACTTTGTTTTTAGATTTGTTGAAATAATTTATCGTGTTCTCTACTGCCTTATTAAAGTTAAATGTTTAAAAATAGGGAAGGGTGGAGGAGGTGAAGGGAGGGCAGGGAGATGGGGAAAAATAAGAGCCAAGATGTACCATGTAAAGGAACAAGATCTCAATGATGAGTGTAACTGTATTTCATACCTAAAATGATTCAATAAAGAAAGAAAACAAAAAATTAAATGTTTTTTTTAAAATTAGTCTTAAAATGTTTATTTTTCCTTAAATGTCATGCAAGGCAGTTTCTACTGTGTCAGCAGGGAAGTTTACAACAATACCTTATTTTTTTATTTCTGTAGAAATTTAATTGACCCATTTTACTGTTACTCCACAAAAAGGCAGAAATGATAGTTCCATATATAAAACTTTGAAAGTGGAGATAGTAGATGTTATTTATTACTGTAGCGAGCCGCGACGTTGGGGTCCTGCCAGCAGGCCCCAAACCTGAGAGGATTCACTGAGAGTAAGCACACTGAGTCATGCTCAGGTTCAAGCAGGGTTCTTCTTTAATGCAAGATGGCTCTCATTTATATCAGGCAATAGTATGAAAGTAAAAACAATTTCAAGGATGAAAAACATTCTCAAACATGACCATACAAGGCCACAAGTATGACTCCACACAGTACACGTGATTTACAAAAAAATAGGTATTTTTCTGGAAAGTGAAACTCAGCTCTACAAAATGGCTATTGTAAATAATGCCATAAAATGGCGGCCAATCACGGCCAATCAGAATTTACAACATGGCAACTCCTTTGCTCAGGGAACTGCAATGCAAGCAGCCAGCTGTCTTGCAGGCAGTCTCCCACAATTACCTTTAATAGACTAAACTACTTAGCTGGAAAATATTAGCTTTTTCTCTTAAATCTTAAAACTTCCCCTTTAATTTTCCTAGACTGTGTTCTGGAAGAACTTCTCATGTGAATGTTAAGTGTAGGAACTACATTCTGATGTATTATAAAATTTTTTTCTAGTTGCATAGACAAAAGGTAGTTCACTTGTTAAATAAATACTACTGAAGAAATCCTGGCCCAAGTGGCAGGCATCCCCTAGGAGCTTAGCCCAAATGTTTCTAACCAGAAAAAATTAAACAATATTTATAGGCTTACTTAAGAGGTTATTGATACAAAACTGTAAATTTCATTGGCCACATACATAGTCTAAGAGCTTATAAAATAAACTAATGCATTATTAACTCTGTAGGAAACCAGAGGAGAACTGAGGCTTAATTGGCCTCCTCTGTGAGCACAAAGGAGAAAGGCTGCACTCAGGTGTGGATTATATACTGCAGGGGCTAAGGAAAATTTAAGACACCTGAGTTTAAGTTGTTTACCAGAGTATGTACTAATGAACTGAGAACATTGGCCATTTCTGTGCTACAGGTAAATAATTTCCCCAGTGTGTGCTTTGTGAGAAATGATCTTGCTTGTCTCACTTTTCCAGACCAAAAAGAAAAAAGAGGAATTGGACTCCAGAGACAGCAAAAGCAAAGTGTTTAATCCAAACTCTTCTGAGAGTGGAGCCCATACAAACTAAGGCCAAACTAGTTGAGAACCTCTGTTTTTATTCCTAATTCACAGGAGTTCTTCCTCCCATCTCCAATGGCCTGGGGTCCAGGGTTCACAGTCTATTCTGAGCAATCAATTTCTTCCTACACCTGTGGTTCCTCTCCAATTTTTTTTTTTTAATTCCCTCCTCACTCTGTATTTCTCTTTGTAGTTATTTTTAGCATGTTGGATTTCACAGACTGGAGAACAATCAGATCTAGAATGAGTGTTTGTATAGTCTATGGGTCCTTGTTGACTGATCTAAGCCTATATGTAAAGGGATTATTAGAGCAGTTAGGGAAATATGACCAATTAAAAATTTTACCTCACAATCTCTTCCTTTCTTTATTATAGAATCCGTTTCCCATTTTCATGTTTAAAGGGTTTTGTTTTGTAGTTTTCAAATCTTTCTAATGCTGGTTGACTGTCTTCATCATAAGATAATAGTTTCTTGTAATTGCAAGAGATAATGTTTTTGATATGCCACAGATTTTAGTTGGCACAGACTCAATCTTTGGGCTAGGACTCTCACATCTGGAATAATGATTCTATGCCAGGGCAGACTCCAGCTACAATTATGAGGGATGTTTGAAACAAGTTTACTAGCCACCCTGTGAAGGAATCATCAATTTAAAAGTTTTCAGCAACTTCTTCAGCTGAAATATGGAAACCTTATAGTGTCTTAGTTATGATCCCATCTGAGGCTTTATTATTAGGGATAAAAGTTCAACATTTTTTTCCTAAGAAGGTACCTTTTTTTCCCAATATCATACCTAGAGCAATGTGGCATTCCCAGGCCATCTAGCTACCTGTATGTAGTTGGCTAACTATGCCATGAAGTACATCTCTTGTATAGTTAAATGTGTTATTACAGAAGTTTAAATGAGAGAGTTTTAACTTCCTAGTTGTGTTTTCAAATGTATTTCTGGAAGAAAGTTAGGTTTATTGAGCATTTTGTCTAATTTTGTCATTCACTTTTTGGTTTGTGTGGCTTATTATCTTTTGAAAATATTTATTCACTTTTAAAATTATTAAGAACCCAGGCAGTGTTTTCTGACTGCCCACAATTATCAGAGTCCTAATAACCAACAAACTGCTACCCATTTTTTCCAATACAGTTTTTTTTATGAAGGCTGAAAGAAATGTAAAGGTAAAATTACTCATAAACTTATTATTTAAATCTTATCTAAAGAAAGAAGGGGGGGCTTTGCTTCTGTACTTGTTATCTAGTTCCACCTGGATATTATCTGATCACACTTTATTGGTGTTTTTAATTTTTTTTGGCTAAGAACAAAAATGAAATTTTTATTGGAGCATTTCTTCTCTCACTTTCTTGGGAAAAGTCACTGTAATTATGTGATCAGCTTTTATCTTTTAAGTTTTTGAGGGAATCTCCATTAAACTTAACATCCATCCCCTCCTCCTGCCTATGGTGCCCACCATTTCCCTTTCTGTACCAATAAATCTGATGAGTGTCAGTACCTCACGCAAAGGGAATTTAGTGCTATGTTTTGGTGACTTTGTCTTATGTCATCAAGGTGTATCCATGTTGTAACATTTATCAGAATTGCCTTCTTTTTAAAAGGCTGAATAATATTGCTTTCCATCCCACATTTTTCATATTCACTCCTCAGTAACTGTTTTTGTGTGTGTGCTTTTCTTATTTTAGGTACCATGAATTGTGTTGTGATGTAGGTAGTTGTGAAAATTGTTTTTAGATCCTATTTTTTTTAATTATTGAACCACAATAATATTTAATAAAATACATGTATGCAATGTGTAATAATCGAATTTGTCTAATTAGCATTTCCATCTTTGAGAATCCATTTCAATTTTTTTATATATACCTAGAAGAATAATTTACTTAAAAGTTTCAGGAACTGCCATAATGTTTCCTACAGTAGATGTACCATCTACCATTTTCCACCAGCAACATATGAGTTTTCCTATTTCTCCATATCCTCTGCAACATTTATTACAAGTTTGCTACTTTTTTCCATAATTTCTTTTTTTTCCATTTCATATATTATTCTCTTTTCTTCCATCTTTTTCTTTGTTTCTTCCTTCTGTTTGTTTTTTGAGACAGGGTCTCACTGTATAGTCTAGAATAGCCTCACACTCACTAGGTAGCAAAGGCTGGCCTTGCAATCATGACAATCCTCCTGCTTCAGCCTTGCTAGTGCTGGAATTTCAGGCAGGCACACCTACATCTGGCTTCCATCCTTCTCTGTGGTGCTAAACCATAGTGTCTCAAAAAAAAGGTAAATTTGATTCATTTGTGGAATATGTGAATGCATCTTGAGACTATAATGCTGACTGAAGTGAACTATACACAAAGGGTTATATATTGAATAGTTTCACTTTTAAGAAAAACTAAACATGCACATAATTTAAAGGCTACATAAAAGAAATGTGAAATGAGAAATGGATGTAGATTTTATGGAGATAAGAAGGCGACCTGAGTTTGGAAAGGTGGAAAGATTGGGAAGGAAAAGGAAAGTAAAAATGATTAAGATGTAATATGTTAATATTACCAATTCCCTAAGATAATTATAATTATATGCATCATACTTTTACACCAGTGAAAGCAACTACAAAGACTTTGGCCAAGATTACAATGTAGGGTTAACTTTGCCTATTTCTCATTGAAAGTGTGATGTGCTTTTCTTATCTCCCATCTTTTCTACCCCCACTCTCATGCAACCCTTCAGCAGTCCAAACACCTAACCTCCTTGGTCTCTATTACAGGGCCCAGACCCACAAGCCTGGAAGGTTTTGCATGACACAATAACAATGGCCACACAAAAATTCAACAGCCCAGAGGATGAGTTGACCATGATTACACAGCAGTCCATGTCTCACAAAGGAAGAAATACCTTCTGAAATTGCACCCTTGGCCACTAAAATTGTGATACCTAACCCTGTCTAAGAAAGCCATGGAAAACGTCCTGCTCCTTTCATTCTGAGATCAGAGTGGTTTCCTTTCCTTAGTCAGTGCCATCATCCTTCAGTAGAAACCCCAAAGTTTCACATTCCTGTATGAGTGCCTGAAATTCATGGCCAAGTCTCATTTCTATTACCCTCCAATAAATCATAGGATCATGTCCAGTTGCCTATCTTTTATTATCCTTATGTCACTCTCCTTATCTTTTTGGTTTCTGCTCCTCAGCTCCTCCTCTCTCCCAACCTGTAGGCACACAGGGATGAAATAAAGAAGCCCCTGCCTAGAAGAGCTCACTTCCCAGTAGGGTTACAGGGAAGAACATAATATAAAATGAATGCAGTGGGATGAGATTTAGAAGTCCTGGACAGAAAGGATCATATCACTTCACCCAGAAGCAGAGGGTTCTCTTAAAATGGGGCAGGAAGGAACACATAGGTGGAGAGGGCTTAGAAGGAAATTGTGGTCTGCAAAACCTGGAGCTTCCTTGAGTTGTGAAGATGCAAGAAAGGAAGGGTGGGAATGCACACAGCCAGTGAAACTGAGGGTTGCCCTGACAAATCCCAGGATAGGAGGCCTGGGATGATTTTAACAGGAATCAACAAATCCAGAAAGGAAGTAGGAACTGTGAAAAGGCCATATATCTCACAG
>NW_022974650.1:0-4921 GCF_012274545.1 Fukomys damarensis
AGCACGAACACGATGCGTCCTCGCAGGGTGGTCACTTATGACAAGGGGCATTGTGGGTGGGAGATGTTCACGTGGGGGTGGCTGTGGGGGAAGGAGGGAAGGGGCACGGGAACGCTCCTGTGCTCTTGAGTCTCTCCACCTGCTCAAACGTCCCTCCTCTTAGCACTCAGATGTTACTACAGCACTGAACACAGCCCAAAGGTAAGGCCCAGAGGCTGTGCCTGCAGCTCCCACCCCACCCTCAGGAAAGCTCCATGCAGAGGCAGGGGCATGGACCTGCAGTCGCTGGTGGGACAGAAGTTCCTGCAGGACAGGTGCAAAAGAGCTGAAGTAGCAGAAGACGGCAGCCAGCGATGACCAAGCCACAACCCCACCTGTCCCCCACTTCCTGGGGCCTTCTAGACAGGACACCTAACCCTAGCCATGTTCTGAGGGTGGAAGCTGGTTTAGGCCGAAGTTTTGGTTATGAGCTCAGTGTTCTTTTCGGTTATGAGCTTCCTCAGTGGCCTTCCTGAGGCCTCCTGACTTGAGGTGTGCCTGCCAGAGACATAAAGAACCACAGGGGCCAGCAGTGATATGTGCTTGGACTGCAGTGTCCTCCTCTGCAAGACAGTGATGGCTAACCACCCCTTCCTCCAAGGGAGGGTGGCCCACTGGACGGAAAGGACTCCTGAGGAAGGGCCTGGGAGTGGATCAACACTCCCTGGGTTTCACCCTCAGCCCAGGAATAAAGAAATCAATCCACAACACACACAGTGTAAGGATGGACTGGGAATCTTCTGATGCCATTAACCTCAAGTGCACATGGCAGCTGGATCCCATTCAATGCCCAGTGGCACTGCCACCCAGCGTGTCCCGACCATGCTGTCCCTCACTCGTATCTCAGCAGGTGTTCAATTCCTAGACTCAGTCTACTATCACACGGACCTTCGTTTCATCTTAGTTAACCAATCCACTCCCACTCAACAGTACAGCCCACAAAAGCAGGGCGCCATCCGCTCCTCACTGTACCATCCCCAGGACCTTGAATCGCGCCCAGCTCAGACTGTGTCAGAATCGTCTGTCTCCTCTCTGTCAAGTGACTGTCCAGCCTCATCTGTGAAATCCACGTTGGCCTGCAGCGTTTGTCCCCGAGCACTCAGGCAGGATGGGTTCCCCCTGTGTACACTTGATCTAACTGAAACCTCTCTGTCTGAAACAAAAATGGCCACACTGCATTTGGTGAGCGCAACCTTGTAGAAGGAAAAGCACGACAGAAATGATACAAGGCACAAGAGGGAGAAGTGAGGAACACCCACAGGAAACCCATATCCATGGAGTGGCAATCTACTATCTGAAAGTGGACTTGGAGTAGTTTAAGTGTAAACTGAGAATTCCCGCCCAACTAGGCAAAAAAGTAAAAAGGAAATACGTGGGCCAACAAAGGACATAAAATGAAATCGTGTAAGACGCCCAAGGAAATTACATAACATGGGAAAATATACAACAGAAAATGAGAAACAAGGAAGAAAACAATGAGTAAAAATAGTACCATATATGGTATCAATTAATTCAACTGTATGATCAAGCAGTTTAAAAATCAACAGTCCAAGCAAACTACTGAAACAGAGATTATATAAGGAACTGAAAACCAAGACTGACTTGTATACTGTTTAGAAATAAACTACTTTAAATATACTGACTCTGAGATGAGAGGAACAGAGACATATGTACAATGCAGAAAGTGGAAGTAGTTGTGTTAGAAAAACAGGTTTCAGAGCAAGGAGAACATCAGGAATGAGGAGGGCGTCACTTAATTGCAAAGGAGGTCATCGCCTCCAAGAGGTTATTCTAGTCCTTACTATGTCTGTACCTGACAGATTATCAATATGCATCAGGAAAACATTGACGGAACTGATGAGAAATCTACCCTTTCATACCTTAGAGACCTCAACACCCCTGCCTCCAGATGAGCAAGCCCTGCAGGTAGAAATTCAGCGAGGTTGGAGCAACTGATGGGACAACTGATGAGTAGGTGCATACGACTTTTATTTAAATAAAAGAAGAAAAGGAACAAAGTCAAGAAAAGCGAAGAGTAAAGAAGCAAGAAAAGTGACAACAGGTTCTGCATGCAGGACGGGCCGCTGAAGAGACAGGAAGACAGCAGAACAGCAAGATCTGCAATGGCAGCGAAATCAATGTTGCCATCTTCTATACCCTCTGAAGTTGCTCTGCCCTTACACGCTGGCCCCGATGGACAGGTCATATCCTGTTACTCAGCCTCCATTCCAGATCTTTCTAACTGACTGATTACATACCATTTCCCAGCCCGTCCGCCATGCCCTAATCTGCCTCATCAAGACACTGTACAGCATTCACCGGCATAACAGGGCACCTGGACCTCTCTGCCCTTTTTATAGCACTTCACCCAACAAGGGAAGAATGCACATTCTCAGGTTGAGAAACATTCTTCACAACAGCCCACACTCTGACACTGGGGAACTTGAACATGCTTTACACGACTTTCAACAAGAGAATCACATTTTCACACTCCAGAAATACAAAGGAATGAAGATATTCCAAATAATTTGCAGGATACCCAACACAGTTCTAAACAACTCATGGAGTAACATTAAATCTCAAGACCCTTCCAAGGATCCTGAACTAAAAGAAAATGGCAAATCAACCCGCTAACATTTGAGGTGTGTAGTAAAATGTGTGCCAATAGGGAACTTTACAGCACTGAATTAACTATTGGAAAGGAATACAGATCTAAAGCCAAGATCCTAAATGCCCACAGCAGGAAATTAGCAAACAAGGAGCAAACTGAATCCAAAGTAAATAGAGGAAAAGAAAGAATCGCATTAGCACATAAATTAGTGACTGAAAACACAGGGTATCAACAGACAAGTCAACAAAATGAAAAAACAATTCTTGAATAAGCCAACAAGTTGAGGAACCTCTAACCAGAAGTCCAAGTATTATTAAAACTAAGACCATGGATGTGAAAAATAAACAAAGAACACAATTCCAATCCCATAACTTTGAGCACACGAAAGTGATCAGTGTCTTAAAAGACACAACAGAAACAAGGAAGATGCCGGAGGGCACAGGTGGGATAAAAGCAGGGCGATCCCAAGAAACAACCCTTCCATTCCGCCTCCTTGCTGAAGCTGCCATCCATGGCGACCTGGGGAGAGGTGAGGGCCAGGCATCAGGGCACACAGCCTCCCGGTTTGGAGACCTTTTCAGCACTAGTATCTCAGGTAGGAAAGATGCTGCCATCAGTCGGTGAGAACAGCCTCAGAGGAAGGGGCACCCAAGCAACCTTGAAGTCAGGGACCAGCATCCAGCCTTCTGGCTAGGAGACCGTCAGCACATTGTCAGCAGCGAGCCAGGAACTACAGGGTTAAGCTCCTGGGCTTGTGGGAGGTGGGAGAAGCACCAGCTACTTCAATTTCTTTGTTTCAGGCAAGGCCCTCCAGAGAAGACCACAGGAAACAACAAAAGTGGTTTAACCCAGCCCTGGACTACACTGTTCTTTATCATCTCCTTGGAGTCTAAATTCTCCACCCCGAGGTGTCCACTCACCACCTGAAAACAAGCCCTGAACGAAGAAGCCGACTTCCAGCTGCACAGGCCTCCACATCAGCGACAGGTCTCTGCGGGGTGACTAAGTCCCTTCCTTCCTTCCATCACGAGGTGAAGCCCAGGCAGGTAGCCTTGGTGCTCTCCTTGCTTGCTGCAAATAGACCTTTCTGCACTCTTTCATCAGCTCTGCGCTTCGCTTTGCATACACCCCAGCTGAACCCACTGCATCTACTTACACATTTGTTTTCACAGAGTTAGAAAACTCACAACGGCACCTGCAGGCCATATAAACCATGAGAGTTTAACCCTTAGAGAGAAAGGGGCTTGCAGGAGGGCGCCTGGGCCTGGGCGGGAAGGCATCCCCAGCCACAAGTGTCCCAGTGCTGTCTCTAAGGCCGCGCCTCTGGGGTCCCTCAGATCAGAGTGCTCCCGGAGACACAGGACGGACGGGCCTTGGTGCTACTATCCCCGCAGGGGATCCCTGCGGGCCCTGTCCGGCCTCCTCTTCTGCAGGTCACAGAAGCCTGGCACACAGGTGACCTGCGGTCTGGGGCCCCTTCCCAGTGCTGCCCCTGGGCCCTAGTGGAGGTTCTGCTGCTGCAGAGCCACCGCACCCCGCAGAAGCTCTACCCCTACAGATTGGCCCACAGGACCCTGTAACCCCACAACTGCCCCTCCCAGGTGGCTGTGACCAGGCTGGACCTGTTGTTCCGCACCCGCCTGTGGCCAGGGTCCACGTGATCCTACCTGCTTCACCGCCAGGACATCACGGCCCCCAGACCATGCTCCCAGATCTGCACCCCCTGGTCCAGCCAAACCGTGCCTCACGCTCCCAGCTGCCTAGGTCAGGACTTTGCGAGGCAAGGTCTGAACTGTCCCTTGGCTGTGGTAGTGTCACAGGCACGTGGTGATGGGGTCACAGGAGGGGGTGTAGCCTACAAGGCCCGTGCCACGTGAGCTCGGAGGGCGGCCCAACTTGGGTGCCCATGAGGCAGCGCTTACCTTTGCCACCCCTCCTGGGCAGCCGCGCACCAGGCTGACCGGGGCCGGCTCTCCTCTTACGGCGCAGGTCTTCCTGATGAGTTCATAGCAAACTGAGCCGTTAGGAAGCGCCTCCCTAGGGCAGGGCCTGGAAGGGCGGGTCCCGCGTCCCGCCCTGGCTCCTCCCTTCTCTCGGCTTCCTGTCTCCCATGCTGGGAGCTGCTCTGCTCTGCCCCGAGTCTCTGCCAGGCTGTCCCGCCTTGGAGCCAGCTCACTACGGGCGGAAGCAGGAGCAGAATAAAGCTCTCCTCCTGTACGTGCCAGGTGTCGGTATTGTGTCTCAGCGAGAACAAAACTGCCTGAGACAATG
>NW_022974651.1:0-22109 GCF_012274545.1 Fukomys damarensis
AACAAACTAATGTTTATGTGGAATTGACAAAAAGATCTTTGCTTCCATTGAAAAATCAATAAGGCTTCAAATATTTAAAGGACAAAATCAATTTACATAGAATCCCTATTGTTATTTATTGCTGTCGCAATAAATTGAAGATAGATTTGGAAAAACACCTGTTAAAATGTGACTAATTGTGCTTGTTTTTCCCTTTTCTGTTCCTTTTCCATAGGTCTAGGATTCAGTATTGCAGGAGGTGTAGGCAACCAGCACATTCCTGGAGACAACAGCATTTATGTAACAAAAATTATAGATGGTGGAGCTGCACAAAAAGATGGAAGGTTGCAAGTAGGAGACAGACTGCTAATGGTGAGTGTGACCCCAAGCACGACTGCATGTGTATTTATAAAACTCTTATTTCCAAGGGTATGACTTAGTTTGCTCAGACTTCCATTACACACCATAGACTATGTGGCTGAAACAAGAAAACTTTATTTTCTTACAATTCTGAAGGCTGGGACTTTGAAGGGTGTAGTGTATTAGGTTTCTTTGAGGAATGACTTCCTGGCTTGCAGATGGCTACCTTCTGACTTCATCCTCACCTGGCTTTTCCTAAAAGCTCATGCTGACAGAAAGATCCTCTTTTCCTGTTATTGGGCCACCAGTACCATCACATGAGACCCCAACCTTTAATTCATTTTATCTTTATTACCTCCTAAAGGCCCTACCTCCAAGTACAATGACATTTAGAACCTCAGCATATGAAGTTGATGTCAGGGCATTGGCTATATACAAAAATTAAAAGGCAGAGCAGATTTCAGCAAAAGACAGCTCAAAAGTATGGTTGTGTCTGATTTGTTGATGTTTTTCAAGCAGAAATTGAAATTTGCACCAATTTTTTTGTACACGCATGGCATAGAGATTAGATGTTATTCTCCAGTCGTCTCCTATTAGTGATAGCAATGGCTACTTCAGACTACAAGAAAAGGGAATTTACATAACAAGAGGTACAGCATTATCTGGTTTACTAATATGAATGTGTCCATAGTTATTTTTTCAACTAGGGACATAGCTGCAGTAGTCATAGTCCCTCCCTGTGTGGCTTCTGCCACTTGTATAAATGGATTTCTTTCTCTCAGATTGGATTGCAGCTATAGTATTGGGTTTGCCAGCTGCCTACAAGTTTCAGGAGTCCTGGGTAATGGCTGATACTAACTCATTCTGAGCTATGGATTGCATAAAAAAGCTAAAGCAAAATTCAAGTAATTATAAATAGGAAAGCATTGACACTACACTGATATAACTGTTTTATCTCCATTGACTATTATATAGTAAATCTACAGGATAATAATCAAATATTAAAAATTCATAGGAGATGACCAAGTAAGATGAGCATATCTAGTAACATGTCTGCCTTTGTAAAACAGGGACTTTTCATTTATGTCTGTAAGGAACCATTATCTCCAGTGCTTTCAAGGAAAGTGTTTGGGGACTACTGATCTGTACCAATTCAACAAGAAAGCAATTTTCATGATGTGTACAAATTTTGAAGGTTAAATCCAAAAGTTTATTTTCATGATGCCCTTTTCTCTGGGCTCTGGAGTGCTTGCTTTAATACCAGCAGTCTTATTTTGTAGTTGTTGATAACCTTCAAATTAAATTATGTGCATAAGATTTTTATAATAAACTTGGTAGTTAACATTTATTTAGTATTTGCTACGTTCTGTATACTAAAGTACTTTTTGTACTGTAGCATATATATTTCTAACAACTGGACATTTTATATAAACAAAAGGCAATGGAAGCATAGAGGAATTTATTAATGTGTCCATGGTCTCATAATTAATAATGGAAAGAACTGGATTTCCAACTCAGGAAATCTGGTTTGTATCCATGCCTGTCACTACTGCACAATACTACTTCCTGTGAACAGTGTTTAAATTACTTTCCTTGAATTTTTCATTCAATTCCTTCCTTCTTTCCTTTATCCATTATTCAGTTATTCATCAACTCCATTAAAAACTGTATATAATCTGCCTACCATGTCCTCAGCAATAGCCACTATAGAGGAAGAAACTCTGGAGGATCAAAATATGCCCTAAAAAAATGACTTTCTTCAGAGTTTCAAGAATTTCGAGCTTCTTTACAACCTGGAATCACTACCATTTTCATTTTCATGAGATTCTGAAACATTTTTTTTTGTCTGCTTCTTTGCTTTCGATATAAAAGTTGGTTCTTTTGATGATATATCTTCTAAGGTCTAAAAATTGTTGTTGGGGTGTATTATTTAGACTATAAACTTCATTACCTGAAATGTGTGTTTGGAAGTAAAATAAATCATAATAACCATCTTTTACATAGTGCTTAACTTGAAAATGAAGAGGATAGTTTCCAGTAATGGCAGACAGTGACTGGATTCACCTTTAATTTATTGTTTTGTCAGATATTGGTTGTAGACAAGTCTGTTGGTGTTTCAATTGCTGATACTGTACATTTGTACTAGATAATATGGATGATTTTTGAAGTTCTGTTTATATTTCTAGCTTTATTTTCAAATTCTTAAGAAAAAACTAAAACTTCATCCAAATAACTCTGTCAAAGGGTTTTCCAGGCACCATGCTATTTTTCCATTACAATGAGCTTGAAACTCATTGAAGATATAATGATTTCAAAAATAGCTGTGACACAATTCTTAAGTGTTTTGAGTTTTAAGCCATGTTTTTTTTTTAAAGTGTTTTGAGTTTTAAGCCATGTTTTTTTTTTAAGTGAACCTTCAGCAATAATAAGTCTCTCCTCTCTTATGTGAGGAAAACATAATTAGTACTTCCAAGGTAACTGGCAAGCTGAATCTGGAAATAAAAGAAAATGGCTTGCTTTAAAATATTCTGAAAGAAAAATAACCCTTTGTGAAAAAGAATAAAGAAAAAAATCAGTAGAGCCACCCTAAAAGACCAATTATTTTGCTTCAGCCCCAAAATATTTATTGATACTCTTTTGTTTTTCTTTTCCACCTCCTCTTTCCTTTACCCTACATTTATAACTCTTTTTCTTCCTCCGCTTCTACTCTCCTCCCCCAAAGGAAGTACAAATGACTTAGAGCCTATGATTTACCAGCTGTACCAAACTCTGAGTATTTTTCTCTAAATATGCTATTCTTTCTAAAGCAATTTGCTCCACTTCTTTCACTTCTTAAGAAAAAAATCTCCCATATATTATTCAGAGTTCCATAAGGAAACTGTTTAAAATTAAACTTTGTTAATTTTCTTAGACTTTTGTGGATGAATACCTGTAATTCAGAAAAATCTCCCAGAATCTCCCATGCAGTGCGAACACACTTTTTTTTTTCCTTTTGGAATCTTAGTAATAACCTTTTCAGTTTCTCAAATAAAATTCCTGTCATTTGGGCACCACCTGACTCATGCTCTTTTTCTCTAATAACTTCTTATGTCTTAGAATCGAAAAGTATCTCATTTTTTCTTCTTAGGTGGTTCTGAGAATAAACTCTCGGGCTTTATGAATCCTAGATGAAGTGTCATTTTAAATGTCATCTGATTCAAATTGTCATTTGGAACATTAGAATCCTTTAGAAAAGCAAACACATGAAGTAGTACTTTACTTCTAATATAGCCCTTCTAAAAATGAAGACCTTAATTCTTCTTCAAAGGTCTCTATTAGGTACCAATCATCAGTAAAATCATGTTGAAATATATTTCCCTAAAAATTTCTCCCTTTATTCAAAATTTGTTCCTTAAAACCAAAAAGCAGGGACTAATTCCTCTTCCACACAGGTATGAGTTTTATATTGCCAATTCTCCACTTTTCAGTTTTCAAAATGATTTACACATTTTATCTCATTTGATAGTAAATTTTACCACACATTCATTTTTCTTCTATACATGGATTACACATAAAATTCCTTTGGATTCCTTATAATCTTATTTCCACATTTAAAACCCCAGGCAATTTTATAACAGCGACTACTGAATTTATTCTACTATAAGGAAAAATGATCCTGTTACCTTTGCAATAAGCCTCTTCCCATTTCAAATGAGTTATCTGTAATATAGGAACATGCCTACATTTCATGGGTTATCCAAATACATGCTTTATGTTCTTTTTTCTCAAAATTTTTTTTCTTGCTACTTGGCACTGTTTTGTGGAATAACAGAGACTTCTGATCTTTGTGGATGATACCAATACCTTAGTGTTATAATCCTGGACCAATTAGATTATCTTTTGGCCTTGAATTTCATGGAATAAATGGTCAAGAGTTAATGGCATGGAACATTTTCAAATTCTATCATATGTTTCCATGCATTGCTTTTTATTAAGCCCTTCCAAAGTGATACATAGAGCCAAATATATTATAGAAATATGATCACCTTCACCTTTTACTGTATAATTCCAGAAACGGAATCCAGGATCATTTGTCTTTTCTGCAGGGAATTCGTCATCGAGATCCTTGTCACGTTATAATTTAAGGTTTAAAATCTTATACTTTTTTTCTCTTATCTGACATTTGAAGAAACACTTGTCCGTGGGAGGACTTTACATCTATTACAGAGGATGGGCCCAGGTTTTTGTTCTTTAAAGGGTGGTAGTAGATGAAGGAAAAGCTAACAAAGGTATGGAAGTCAAATGGAATGATTGTTGGATTTAGACATGGAAGAGCAACTTCTGTCACAGGCAGCTACGTTGATTCCACCAAAATACCTTAGGCAAAGAGTGTGTGTCCTCTTTTTTGGCCTCTGTACTATGGTAGCACTGCCTTAGACCAGTATTTCCTAAAGAATGTTATGAAATATTAGTCACATTCCTATGTTACATTAAAGGCTTTGCTGCCAAACAAGTTTGAGAAATTCTGCACCTGCATCTCACCCTCTTGTTTTTTTCAGTGAGCTTCAGCATATTAGAAGCTCTGTAATTCCTGCAGTCAACAAACATTTGAATTAGTACTAAAATCTTCAAACTTACTCATGAAATTCTTTACATAAAATATTACTTTGGTTATAAAACACCTGCAACTAGTGTTTAGTGGAACGTACTCTAGGATGTGCTGTGTATAACATCTCTTAATTTTATTCCAAAATTAATATCTTCTGGTGAGGTCATCAAATGGATTTAGGTAATAAGAAACTATGCAGTATTTTGAATAAGCATTAGTCTCAATATTATTTTTGGTAGTTTATAAAATTGCTTGGTTTTATTCAAACATCAGTAATAAAATCATATTGAAGATAGTTCAAATGTATAGAAATTATCTGAATGAGAAATAGGACTTTAAAGGACATTCATTAGTTGTACTAACTTTAGATAAAAACCAAGTACCCAAGTTCAATCCCTGGTACCGCCCCCCCAAAAAAAAACCTTCTCTTGGTGACTTTTTATTGACTTCTTATACTCAGTATAATAATCCTGCCTCTGCAATTTGCCCTATAAATATTGCATCTTTTTTAAAAAATCTTTTAATAATGCATTCGTTAGTAAAACACATGCATACATATTTGTGTGAATTTTAAAATGTGAATATTATTAGTATATACCATATTAATATATTATTTACATTTTAAAACATACTTGCAATATAGAAAGATCAATATAATAATAGTTAATAGGAGCTCACATTTTTTTCTTCCTGTACGCAGTGGGTTGCTGTGGGATTCATATTATGATGTCCATTTTGGTAACCACTGCTATGAAAGAAGCTTCAATCAAGCAGAATATTCTAGCTTGTTCTCCCTCTTTATTGCAGATAAAAGCTTAAGAAATGCATTAAAGATTAATTGCAAAAAAGTGTGCTATTAGAGCTTTGACTGTATCTTATAAACTGACAGAACCCTGTGTTCACTTCTGTACCAGCTTCTTCTCCTTCTATCCTATGCCTGGCACAGAGTGAGAATTCAATAAATGTGTGTTGTTGATTGAATGATATTCAATCCTGTTCCTTGCTTCTCTGACTCAACACAAATATAAAACAAAACAGATGCCTCATTCTTTCTATAAAATGCGGGATTTTGATTGCTTTTCCTTTGGTTTGGCACATCATTATTTTCAAACTTATTTGGCTATTTCAACATTTATTAAGTGCCAGATATTTACAACACATTGGGGGAAATGCAAAAGTGAATGCAAGCTCGTCCCTGCCCTTGAGAAGGTCAACCTGGAGGAAGGAAGCAGCACTGCCAGAGTACGTGTTTTAGAAGAAAGAGGGTGACAATTTTCACAGAAAAGCCCTAAATCAGAAGAAATTATTTCTAGCAAGAGGATCAACAGTAGCTCAATATGATTATGATTGTTTCATTTCTAGATGCAAACTGCTTTATATCATAGAGAGATTTTCAAGTTCATGTTATCATTTCTT
Source organism: Fukomys damarensis (assembly GCF_012274545.1). Taxonomy (NCBI): domain Eukaryota; kingdom Metazoa; phylum Chordata; class Mammalia; order Rodentia; family Bathyergidae; genus Fukomys; species Fukomys damarensis. The sequence goes on from NW_022974651.1 coordinate 6,344, forward strand.
TCTCATAAAAACAAATAAATCAACAAAGAAAGACAGTATGATCTCCATTTCATAGAAAATATTTTAACTGATTTCAAAATTATGAAACTAAGAACCTAAACCAGATCTGAGTCTAGATTCAAAATTACTCTCACCATATTATAAGTTATATTCTTTTCTAGAAACACTGAATCTTAACATGTGACTATTGATTCCAATAAATTTAAATTTATTTACCGTGTGTGGAAGTTAACTACCTTCTTTCTCACTCTGATTTTTGTTCCTGGTGAGATCATCTCTCATAATTAGGCCACTGTAGTTTCTATTCTTCCTTATTTAAACTTCTATTCTTGTTCAAATAAAATTAATTTTGCTCGAATCGTAGATAATGCATGCTTATTGCTGAAAAGATTAAAAGAAAATACTGATAATCCAAAGAAAGCCATTATCAACATGTTTCCTACTGATTATTTATAAAATACATTTTATTATTCATAACAATTCATTCTGATGTTCTGCAGAGATTTTTGGTTTTGATTTATGCTTATTCTCACATCACTGGAATTTCTACATGGGATTCATCCCTTTTAGATTTATTTTACAATCCAAATACCAACCTCTTTTACTCCATTTTAAAAGTTAACGTAAGCATTTATGATTTTATTCCCAGTGTACCTAGAGTTCCATATTTCCTGTGCTGTGTCTTCGGTAACCTCAGTATCCCTAATCGTCACCCAGTTTGCTCCACTACACTGACACCCTGGAAACCAGTGAAAAGGTCGAGTACTTCACTATCTACACACTGCCCACTTCTCTTCAGTGCCTGCCTTGCCTTCTCCACGCCTCCCACCTTCGTATTATCATATACATGTTTGCTTACACTCATTTGAACGTGCCCAAGATTGCCCAGATCCCCTTCTTGCAAATCTCCTGGAACCTCTTTCTCCCGCTGTTTTGCCCTTCTTTGTGTGGTGTACGAATTCCATGCTCCCTTTTCAGTTTAAAAGAATGAGTCATCTCACCTCCAGCCTCTTTCTTGGCCTCAGTCGTCTTTTCTATTACAGATATATGGCCAGGCTTTACATATATATCTTCTGCCGGGAAATGCACCCACAGAGAATACTTCACTCAAATGCACATCGTTTTTCCCTGAAAGTAAGGGTTTGTTCAGTGTTCACAATTGTAGGCAGATACTTGATGCAGAATTTAAAAAAAAAGAAAGACAATGAAAAACAAAGACAAGACCAACTAGCCAATCAGTGTAATGTCCCTTCTCTCTGCACACAACCATCTCCAGCTGTAGGCCCTTTATCTTGAGAGTTCATAGTACAATGCCCACACATAATTAACCCAAACAAACCTACTTCTGTAAAAAAATTTTGAAGACTAGCACAAAAGAGCACTTTTTGGTCCAGATCGTGTACTATTCTGATTTTTAAAAGACCACACAGAAGCCTCATCAGCAATATCCTAATTAAACTCATCAGTTCACAGATGTTTACAGGAAAATGATCAGCAAAAATTTTTCACCAAGAAATCCTGTTTCCTGAGAAGAGAGATGGGTGATAGTTATAGTGATGAGAACTAATATTAATAAATACTTTAATGTGCTTGCCACCTTATGCAGGCTAACTTATGTAAATCAACCCATTCAGGCAGTGACTACTGTCTTTCCTATTTTATAAATATCATAACTGAGGCTTAGAAGGTTACCTAGGATCCCCAAGGTCGCAGAGCAAAGAAGCACCATGGTCAAGGTCCAAATGTCAGTCTGCATGAAACAAAAGCGTGTGCTCTTAAATACTATGTTCTGTTGCCAAGATCATAGTACTACCTGCCCCGTGACTAAAACCTTTGTAAACGTCTTAACTCTTCAGTCACCAAATAAAGACCTCTGAATTACCAATAAATGTCACTATTATTTGCTCTGTATCCTCTCTTCCTACTTCTCACCTTTGCCCTTTCATTAATGTCTACATTCTGGTCTCACATTTTTCTTAGCCAGTCTCTTAACAAAGTCTCTCTCTGAAAATACCCTGAAAGTTTACATTTTCTTCATTGTTTTCCTGCCTACATTAAAAATGGCAAAAGGTGCAATTTATTAAGCCCTGATCCTATCTCTTTCTCAAATAATCTGATGAGCTGCCTACTTTCTACTCCCTAGAAAGACAGACAATGAACCCATTCAGAAACAGAGCTTTAGTGTCACTTGTAATTTAATCTTTCTAGCTGTTAGGGTCTTTTTCTGTTGGCTTGGCATCCCCATTTTTTTCTGTCATTGAGTTTATTGGTACATTTTAGGTATACAGTACAGTTACATTCATCATTGGGATCTTGTACCTTTACATGACAGGTCTTGGTTCTCATTTTTCCCCTTGTCCCTGCCCTCCCCTCACCCCCCATCCCCAATTACAAGCATTTTATTTCCATTTTCTCATTTTCTCATTGATTTTTCTTTTCCCCTATTACCTTTCCCCTACCCTTCCCACTTTCCCTACACCTTTAGCACGTTTCTTCCTATTTCACATGGTCAATTATCTCATTAGGATCCCCTTTAATGTTGTGCCACCATATTCTGTTTCTCTTCTCTTTTTGTCAGTGTAAATGTTTCTGGGGCCATGGTTACAGCTTCCAGAGCTTCCCTAAATAATCAGTTTATGAGAGAAAACACTCCACTTCCTTAAGTATTTTAAACTATTTTAAATGATCTTTGCTTATAAACTGTCATTTTTAAGGTACAACTGTACTACCTTAAATAATTGATTAATCAAATATATACGGAAGGCTTTGAAAGGATAGTGAGATACATTAAACTGATATTTTTCTTTCTTTCTTTCGTTCTTGATTTCTTTCTTTCTTCCTTTGCCTGTGTCAGTTTTTAGGGTGATGTAATATTCTGTGCAAGCAAGAAGTATAATGTTTACTTAGGCTTTTACTATACTTTGGAATTTATGTTACTTTTACATGTAAACTTTGAAGGAGACCCTGTTCTCATAAAGGTAGAAAGAAAAGATGATGTTATCCCTAGATTTAAAATGAGTGAATTCAAGAAAAGTCACATTTTCACCTTTCAGGCAGCCTGTGATCCAGTTTATGCTGTGCCAGTTGAAGGTTGTGTGACATCTTTAAGATCAACGCTTTAAGCATCAGTATTCCTCAGCCATAAAGTGGACCTAATTATTAGTGTCCACCTCACGGGTCTATAGAGAAGATAAATTATATGGTTTATGAAAGATACATGACAGCACTCCCCCAAGTACATAACAGAGTATATTAAGTTAAATGTGAGTTCTATTATTTTTATTTCTCCCTATTAAGGACTGTAATAATGTAGTTATGCATGCCATACTTGTAGTCCCTCTACATGGTCCCTTTTGGCATGAGTCAGTTTACTTATTAACTCATCTCACAAACAACTGTGTCCTGTTAGGATGTAGGTTTTGCAGGAGCAAGGACCTTGCTTATCTGGAAGAAGCTGTATAGATGAGGATTAAGAGCATGGTTTCTAGAGCCAACCTTTCTGCTTTTAAATTTTGCCTTTAACACTAGTTCAGTTTAGAACTAGCTCAGTTCTTTGGGCAAGTTTCTTAGCCTCTTGGATATACACTTCTCTCACCTGTAAAATGAATATTAGTAGCTATCTCATAGGCTATTGTGAGGTTTAACGCTATTAATATATGTAAGATAGTTTAGAATAGTGCCTGACTTTTTTTAGCAGTACCAGGGGTTGAACTCAGCACCTTCACAGTGAGCTATATTCCCAGCCAGTTTTAAAAATGCTGTAATTTAAGTCAAGATTTCACTAAGTTGTTAATGGGCACAGGCTGGGCTTGAATTTGTGACTGTCCTGTCTCTGATTCTCGGAGTGCTGCTGAGATTATAGGCCTGTACCACCTCATCAAGCAGGACTTAACATTTAGTATAGCTCTAGAAGTGCCTGCTGTGATTATGATTATCACACATTTGTTGTAACATTGTTTATTTAGCACTAAATTAGAAAAAAAACTAAATATACATAGTAAGAGATTAATTAAATTGTTGTCATAGCCATGTAGTAAATGCTCTGTGGAAAACAGAAATCACACTTTGAATAATATTAAAGTTATGGGTGAATAATCACTCTATATTTAAAAAGTAGGTTCCAAAAGAAACCTTTGTATAACATGTATATAATATGGTCATAGCAGCTTAAATAAATATATTTAAGTTCAAAATATTATGAATGATTTTTTATTTTCTTTAATCTTTTTTCTATTTTCTTCAAGTAACATGTATCACTTTTTTCAATCAACGAAACTATAGCATAAGACATTTGACCTGTTTTTTCCCTACAGATACTACTCTATTTTCATTATAACATGTCAGTTCTTCATACAAAAAGCAGACACAATGTTTTAAAATGACATCAAAGGGCCAGGGATTTAGCTCAGTGGTTCCACTGCCTCCCTTGAAAGTGCAAGGTCCCGAATTCAATCCCTGGTACAAAAACAAATAAATAAAATAGCATCAGTGACCACTTTATCTGTAGTGGCTAATGCTTAATCCATCTGTTCTGTCCAAGTATGATATAAATACTTAACTAATTTTTTCATTGTTATCTTCAAATAATATCATAATTCCAGATACCTTACTGTTTGAAGTTTCTCTTCAGCTGCATAGGTTTCTCTCTAATAATTTGTCTCCTTTCAGGTAAACAACTACAGTTTAGAAGAAGTAACACATGAAGAGGCAGTAGCAATATTGAAGAACACGTCTGATGTAGTTTATCTAAAAGTTGGCAAACCCACTACCATTTATATGACTGATCCTTATGGTCCACCCGATATCACTCACTGTAAGTACCACACTTAATGTCATCTTTCAGCAGCGTGCAACATGGCCAAAATTGGAATTCTACAAAATAATTTTTGAAGTTCTCTAGTTACGCCTTCACTCCTGTGTGGCTTCTGGAAATACTTCAAAGAATACTCCACACTTCATTCCCATGTTGTTCTATAGCATCTTACTGGGTGTTTTGAAGCTGGCAACCTCAGTGAGTTGGCAGGTCCACTACTGTTTAATGGTTTAATGATACAGATTGTGCATAGCATAGTTGCAGTTATGTAGGAGCAGCACATTCCAAAAGACTATTTCTCAAGCTCCAATACATGATCATTCTTATGCCACAGTATTTTCTCTTCCTAATTCAGATCTATAGAGTAACAGAATGGAAAAGAGATGCTAGCAAAATAAACCATAGCTAGCTCTGTGCTTATTCCTAGGAAGGGGATCTTATACTGAGCAATAAACTTGTGATCCCTAGTTATCATCATCGCTTTTACCTTTACCTGAATTTGCTACATTACTGGAAAGCAAGAAAAAATAATCAGATGCTCTGACAGTAGAGGTGGACTTAGGAAGAGAGTTCTGAATCAACAACAAAGATTAGCTGCTGTGCTGGGGTCCTCACAAAATCCAGAATGAATATAGTCACTATCATAAAATGTGGCCCCATATTTTCTATCCTGCTAAGAGGTCAACAAGAAATTTTTCTAAGGTTTTGTCTTTGGGCACTAAATTTAAAAACTACTCACTTTATATGTAAATTTAATAGATTGTTGACATAAGTAAGCTCACTCATTTTGAAATTATGAGTTTCGTTGTGAGTCTAGGAGCTCAGAATATCATCAGGACCTGCTACTAATTAGTACTGCAATCTAAAGCAAAGTGTTTAACCTCTCTTAGATTTAAATGTTTCTCTTCAGAAACATTTAAGGGTAGAATAATTTTGTTACCTGCCATTACATTAGCTATTGCCTTTCTTGATAGTGATTTTAAAATTACTTGTCACCCAAATCAATCAAACAACACACACACACACACACACACACACACACCCCGCAGACAGCAATCTGGAACTAGTCTTACCTTACGATAGGAAGGAATTTTAGCTTTCAGATTATTTTTGCAAACTGGACAAATTTAGAAGAATCAATGCTAAGAGTCTGTGAGTCATCTCATGAAGGGCCTACAAGGTCAATGTCAAAGAGAGAAAAGTTAGCAAACAAAACTTTCTATTCAGTTCAAGATGTGTTGAGCATATTAATATATATGTGATGCCTTGAAAGGTAATGTTGTGAGATGTAGAGAGGATACCATCATGCACTTTTTTCTAGGAGCTTGGTTGAAAAGTAAGCTAATTCAAATCATACACAGCTGCAATATTTGGTAGAATAAGATACATAAAGAGCCACAATATTTGGTAGAATAAGTGGTGTATATGCAATAGGAGAGGTAAAAAATACATTTCCTTTAGGGACACAAAGGAGAGAGATGAATCTCTACCTGGGTATGCTAGAAAAGTCTTCATGCAGAGGGTACCATTTGATGTGTGTTTTGAAGAGTTGTGCAATTACAACATTTGAGATAGGGAAGGAGAAATAAATTGTAGATAATTTCAGTGGAACAAAGGTAGAGATATTGGTTTTGTTTGAGGATACAGGATATGAGTAAGGGAGAATTGAAATAGATCAATTTTGGAAGAATGATGAAGGAGTTTATACTATAGTCAATAAAAGGTAGTAAAGGGAGAATGTTTAAATAAGAGAACAACATGAGTAAACCTGGATTTCAGGCTGGGCCTGATGGTGCATGCCTGTAATCCCAGCACTTGGGAGGCTGAGGCACGAGGATCATTGTGAGTTCGAGACCAACCTGGGCTACAAAGTGAGTTCCAGGTCAGGCTCAACTACATAGTGAGACCCTGTACCAAAAAATAACAACAACAACAAAACAAAAAAACCTGGATTTCATGAGGGCTTCATTTATAATGTATCAAGTGAATCTGAGGAGAGAGTGAAGCCAGGAGACCAGTAAGCTAGTGTGTTCCATTGCTTAAAAAGGTGATGAATTAAGGAGGCCGAATAGAAAGAAAAGGCAGCTTTTTCTGTGATGATAATATGGTGTAGTTTGGGAGAGAGTCTTGTATCAGAACTTATTCCTCAGGAGGCTTTTACTGTTGACGATTGAAGAATTATGTACAAAGAATGTGAGCTCTGCAATTTTCAGTAGAAAATTAATCATCATTCTGAAGACCTATGTGCTAGGTCTGTCCTCCAATTCTTCTGTTCACCTAAGTATACTAAATGGCTTTATTACAGATTTCGTATCCTAAAGGTCACCATGTATATATATATGAAATATAAACAAACACCAACTCCCACTTCCTGGAGAACAAGAAAATCCTTGGCATGTCGCAAAGCCATTCTATTTTTAACCTGTCCTCTGAAGTACAGCATGACAATGTTGAATCGCCCACATAACAGGTTTCATTTCATTTCTTTATTTTTTTCCCCATCTGGTAGCTTATTCTCCACCAATGGAAAACCATCTACTCTCTGGCAACAATGGCACTTTAGAATACAAAACCTCCCTGCCGCCTATCTCTCCGGGAAGGTACTCGCCAATTCCAAAGCACAGGCTTGTTGAAGATGACTACACCAGGTCAGCTATGCTTGTTGGTTAATCGGGTTTGATATGATTACAGTAAAGGTCACATTTGCCTAACATGTCAATTGTTGTCTTGGGGAATTACTAAAGCTTCTGAGTGTCATTCAAATTTATTATAGTCTTACCTCGAGTGGAAATCTGCAAACATTTGTAAATATATGTTATTGTCCTCTATTAGAAGGTAAAATAAAAATTCTTTAGGAAATTTGAATATATACTTATCCATTAACTGGTGATTTTAGACTTTCCATATCTGATCCCATTTGAGCTTTCTAGCTGTACTGTCAAACACATATGGTTACTTGAGGAGAGAAGATATTGTTGAGGTTCTAAAGGAAGGATATAACGTACCAATAGGAACCATCCACTTAGGTGAAGTGAGGACTGAAACTCTGCTGTTTGTATTCAAAATTCTATGTTCTTACTACCAATGGCCACATGCAGTTCATCCTCTCTGTAGTGCACTAACTATACAAGGGGTGCTCAAAAATGTACTCAAATTTGTACAGTCACATCTTAATAAACAGCACATTGTCATTATCCTCCCAAATACTCAAAATACCACCTCACTTAGAACACACTTATCCCATCATTCTTGGCAATATGTCTTTTATTTTAATACATTTTTAAATTTTTAAACATACACCATATTTTTATCACCCTCATTAATCAACCATGTATTGCATTTCCTGTCAAATAAAAACATTATAGCATGTCCTCATCCACCTTTTTCAGTGGATCTGGAATTATGAGACTGGTTACTCTTCTCCGAGTTCTGAATGACCATGAAAGGTAAACATTGTGAATCAGTTTAGGACACAAAGAAAGCAAGGACAGGAGAGTTAAAGACACTCTAGAAATAGAAAGAGAACTTCCAGGACTGCTTCAGATAGTGGCAAGAACAATGGGTTACATGTATTTAAATTGGGGAGGAGACTTGGAAGAGGATTAATGACAGTGTGGATTTTACTGTAATAAATTATTTTTAAATTTAAGCAACTGACCGCAGATGGTAGGTGAGAAGGAAAAGATCAAAATTAACTCCAAGTGATTTGAAATTGATACACCCTGTTAATTCCGAAGTGGAATAGGGCCATATTACAAGAGCAGAAAATGACATTACCAATCTCAAAAGTAAAGTCAAATTTATCTATCCAGCAGTCCTCTGAAAAAGCCAGGTCAGACAGTCAACAAAGAAGACCAACTTAATTCATTTATATTGAGTTTTTTTTTTTTTTTATGGTACTGGTGATCAAATTCAGGTCCTTGTGCTTGCAAGGCAGGCGGCGGAACCACTGAACCAAATCCCCAGCCCCAATTTAGTTCATTGAAATAAATGAATACATGAATTAATAAATAAATGAATTTGAATAAATAAATGAAGGTTAAATAAACATGGAGTAATTGACACATTAATGAATGAATGGGTAAATGAATAATAAGAAATTTATATTTTTCTTTATATTTTTATTGATTTTTGTTTTCAAAGTGATATACACTATACTCAAAGTAATATATACTTAATACATTTGGCAAAGAAATGCAAAGTTGATGAAGAAAAATCTCCCTCCAAAGGGCCCTAATGTGAGGTACCCAGCACGACAGTCTGCTGTGTTACAGCCTCTCTGTGCCCAGAAACGTCTACATAAATGCATACTCAAAGAAGGGTAAGGCTAGACATTGATTTTACAAAATGAGTTCATATTTCACACATTGCTCTGCTATTTGATTTTCTCCTTGAAAAATACTTTAACCGAAACTGAGATTAAACATAGATATGCACATTTATGTCTGTATATGTTGTGTGTTGACAAATGATAAAGATGGACTATTTGAGTTCTATATCCTGCTTTTCTAATTGAAGCCATTTGTCAGCCTTTGAAAAAGTAAACTTCCTGCTGGGTCATGTGCATTCTTTGGCCTTTCTGGTCTTTGCTATATCTTTTTAAATGATTAAGCATTTTCCATTTATTTTCTAATATCAGGTTTGCTGAAGTAGCTTGTTATATATTTAGCCAAGAAATGGAATGTTTGGAGGCTGAACATATGCATCTGTGGTGTAAATCAAATATAAATTTCCTCTGATGCTGAAATGTCTGATCTTTATGTTTTCAATTAAAATGAGGGCTTCAGCAAAGATAATCCTCACGGCTCTATAAATAATTGTGTAAATATAGGCACGTTTATCTACCAGAGCAATGATCTATTTGCTCTCGCCCTGTTGCTAATATTTGATATGATTTTAATTTGAAAAATTCATTTTATCTTAGTAGGCTCTGTAATAAATTAATGTTTATTAAAGCTTCTTCATAATCAAAACCCTTTGTTACCTGTTTCACCTGTCTCTAAACCTCCCCCAAAACCGAGAGAAATCCTTTCTTTCCCATTACAGGTATGTAGAATTAAAAATTCAAAGAAGTTGATGATACAGTTTTTAAATATAAGTTACCCCATGGCTTTAAAATCCTGACTACAAAAAAATATTTAAATTTTCTCTTGACTTTCAAAATGAAAATCAAGTCCTATAAAACTGTATTTATCAGAGAAATAATGCATCTGGAAGAAGATTTGAGAGTTTTAATGTGCCCGCAAGACAACTAGACCAGTCCTGAGACTTACCTCTATCTCTGGCTGTGAAATCATTTAATCTCTGCAAGCCTCAATTTCCTCATCTGCACAAGAGAATAGCAATTGAATCTATTTCAACAAGTTGTTATACTGATTAAAGGAGATAATTAATACTGTCTGGTCCATAATAAGAACTGAACGAATGTTATTTATTTAGTGTATGTATCTAGAGTTAGCACAGTTCCTCATCCAATTCAGAGATCTCGTGGAATGTTCTTACTTAGATGGTATCCTGGGAAGATAATTAATTCCTGTCTACAGTGAATGTGCCCTACTTTCTTCCTTCCTGTTTCTGGTCCTTCTCTTCTTCTACAGGGTGGTCTCACTAAATAAATCCGTGTAAAATCTTCTGAATGATGGTTGCCTGGTAAAATTGTGAAGAAAATTAAAGTAATTCACACATGTACGTGCCCCTCGAATGCTCTCTGACCATTGCTGGTCCTCTCATATGTGCCTGTGCTGTCGGCATTACCACAGGGCTCAGAAGTATTTGCTAATATTAATTGAATATTTCCTCCTAAGCAAGGGGCACTGCACTAGAAATGCAAAAATGAGTAATAGCACATAAGACCTACTATATGGAAACAAAAACATATGTAATCCAATGGATTATCCAGTGCCCATTCCCTGGTTATGCAGACCCTGCTTCTTAATGAAGTTTTTCAAAAAATCTAATTTATTGAGTGCGTCCAAATATTGAGATTATATATTCTGAGATCAAAATATCCTTTCTTTGCTAAAAAAAAAGTAAGTGGCCAATACCAGTTATCTATTATGCCTTTACTTTGGAAATAAAAAGATAGTAATTTTATGTCATTCCTAAGTTTTTAAATGTCAAATGTCTTCTGAATAAAATTCAAAAGTCTGGGAACAGAAATGAACAAAACTGGATTACATCTGTGAAATACTGTCTTGCCACTCTAGCGAGTTCCCTAGCCCCATAGGAGGCATTTAGGGATATTTATTGAGCTTAAATTTTGCATAGTTGCCCCACGAGCAGTTTATGAAATTGAAAGAAGTTTGAAAGAAGAGATGACTCTTACATCTGCACTTCAAAAATGTATAAGCATTGGTCAGAGTCAGTAGATCAGAAAAGTTATTTGTAGTAGGGGAATAGCTGTTGCAAGCACCAAAGTATGTGAAACAAAATAAAATGAAAGCAAATGTTACAGTTGGAAATGTGAGGCTCATAAAATAAAGTTATTCCTACCCTTAAATTATCTTTACATTCCTATGCTTTCTCTCAAAAAAACCTACCTGTAAGATTAAAAATACAGAGTAGCAAAAACAAAAAGGTCACTACGGTGCATCAGTAACACTGAGTACTTTAATATATATCATTGCCCTATATCTTATTATTGATTTTTACACATAAGAAAAATTTAGAAGTTTAGAATTTGCCCATATCATAATAGAAAGAAGCAGAATCAGAGTTAAAATTCAGATGTATCCAGCTTTAAAGGTGCTGTCCTCTCACACCACTCATCTCATGTAGCCTCTTTTCATGGAGAAATGTTGAATAAAATAGACTGAGCTTATATTCCCAGCCCTACTACCTATATGATTAAACAAGTCCTTTATTTCTGCCAGTCTTGGTTTTCTCGTCTGTAGCTTTTGAATAAAGGATCTTCTAATATCCTCGGGAAATTATAGGATTTTTAATATGATAATACGTGTGAATATTGTTTGTCATTTGTAGTAGACAATATAAATCAATTTATTATCCTAAGTCATATAATAGCTTACTTTTAAGGTTTACTTTTTATTTTCGTGCAATAGTAAATCAAAAAAAATGAGTCTCTAGTGATAGGTCTGGGGTCACTAGATTTCTGTATCTCTAAAATGATGTTCTATTCCCTAGTTTGTTTTTTTGTTTGTTGGTTTTGGTCTGAAATAAGAAAGTAATAATTACAAAACACTGCAATAAAAAATCACATGTGAAGATGTCCACTTTACATATTACCTACAACTTTTGATTCTACCTTTATTCTCTGAAATGAAAACTTTCCAACAACCTACAAAACCACATTACATTGGCAACTTGCGTGCAAGATCATATATTACTCTGTTATAAGATGTGTTTCTCTTTTGGTCTGACTTAAACTCACATTTTTATGGCATATGGATATATCATAAAAGTTTTAAGCAATTTTGATTAGAATAGTGCTCTAATGACATAGCTTATCTCTTCCTCTCTATTCAAGAGATATTTTTCCATTGATTTAAAGAAAGTACAGAAAAAATTTCTCATAAATTTCTCTTATTAAAATGCTTACTGAGTTCCCTGTAAATTAGTATTCATTGTGATGTAGATATCTGGTTTTCAATTGTTGGAAAATACTGATGCCAAGATAGATTTTGGCTCAGGAATTATAGAATTGGAAGGGCTGTAAATAAATCTGGAATCTAATCTTCTTCCATCTGATGGCCAAGGACCATAAGGCCCAGAAAGATTTGTTAGTTTTTCCTAGTCCCAAAAAGTCAGATTAAAGTTTATATTTATGAATATACAGTGTTCAATATTCTTTGTTTTTCTTTTCTTTCTTTCTTTTTTTTTGTTTTTTTTTGTTTTTGTTTTTTTGTTTGTTTGTTTGTTTGTTTGTTTTTTTGTTCCAGGGACCAAACTCGAGCCCGGTGCAGGGCCACTGAAGTAAATCCCTGTCCCTCTTTCTGGTTCTCTAAGTTAATGTTATCTTTAATTTAGAATATGAAAGCAGCAATTATAAAACACTGCAGGCAATCAAGGATCACCTCTGAACAGTGTCCATTTTGCATATTACCTACAACTATGGTTCCTAGCCAATTAATACTTCCCTAGTATTCAGAAGAAGTGAAAACCATGCATTCTCACCATCTGGCTGAGTTCTCTTAAGAAGGCAAGCAAACCATTAGTGTTGAAATGAAAAAAAAGTGCCATGATTATAGTGCCACTGTTTGTAATAGCTAAAACTTGGAAACAGTCCATTTGCCCATCAGTTGGAGACTGGATAAAGATGTGGTTTTTCAATAAAATGAAATATTACTCAGCCATAAAGAATGAGAAATTACAGTCATTCATAGGAAAATGGATGCATATTGAGGTTATACTCCTAGGAGAAATAAATAAGTTACACATGTGTGAATACTAAATAGTTTCTCTGGTATGAAAAACTATAATTGTAAATAGGATCCTAATGGCATAATTGACAATGTGTAATAGGAAGAAAAGAGCCAAAGGCATAGGGGAAGTGGGAAGGGTAGGGGAAAGGAAATAAGGGAAAAGAAAAAAAGATGAGAAAATGGAAATAAAGATTTTTAAATAGGGGAGGGTGGAGGGGTGAAAGGAGGGCAGGAGTATGGGGAAAAAATGAAAACCAAGACCTGTCATGTAAAGGTACAAGAGCCTGATGATGAATGTAACTGCACTGCATACCTAAAATGTACCAAGAAACTCAATGAGAAAAAAAAATAACATTCTTAACAGAACTTGAGGAAACAATTCCAAAATTCCTATGGGACCAGAAGAAACCATGCATAGCAAAAGCAATTTTGGGTAATGAGCAAATCAGGAGGTATCACAATTCCTAACATGAAGTTATATTACAAAGCTACTGTGATAAAAATGTCATGACTGACACAAAAAACAGACAGGAAGATCAGTGGAACAGAACAGGATGCAAAAACAACCCCAAGCCAATTCAACTATTTCATCTTTGACAGTGGAGGAAAGATAGCCTCTTTAATAAATGGTGTTGGGAAAACTGGCTATCCACCTGTGGAAAATTAAGTCTAGATCCATGTCTTTTACTGTGTACTAAACTTACTCAAGATGGATCAAAGAACTAATGGTTAAAATGGAAACCCTTAACCTGCTGGAAGAAAAAAATAGATAAAACTCGTGAAGTCAGAGGCATAGTCAAGGACTTTCCAAATAGAATCCTGATTTTACAGGAAATAGTACCAAGAATCAACAAATAGGATCATATCAAATTGAAAGCTTCTACAGACCAGAAGAAATAAACAGAATGAAAGGAAGGACAACCTGGAATTTGAAAAAAATACTTGCCAGCTTTTGTATCTCCCAGACAGAAGCCTAGTATCTAGTGTTACGCCTTGTATCTAGATTTCCCACCAAAGCCCCATGGGGAGTTTTGAAGGTACCTGGGTTAGGGTGTGTGATGCTGGGATTAAGGTGTGTGATGTCCCAGCATCACACACCATAATCCAGCTACCTTTAAAACCCCATCTGGGTGTGGGTGACACCTGCCAAAAGGCAGGTGGCCTGGAAGGTATATGAAGGGAGAGAAGCAGCTTTTCTACTTTGCTATTCTACTGCCGGCTGCCTGCCGTACCACCCCATGGACTGTTTCTCCTCTTCGGTACCCCGTTGCCATGACACCCTGCCTTTGAGACAACTGACTATGGACTGAAGCCTCCATGAACTGTGAGCCGAAATAAAATTTTCTCCCTTTCACTTTGGGTATTGGGAATTTTGTCTCAGCCATGAGGAAAGTAATTAAGAAATCTAGAATATGTAAAGAACTAAAAAATCTAGATACCTCAAAGTAAAAGACTCAAAAAATGGGCAAATGAAGGGAATAGATCCTTAATAGAAGTACAAACGACCAATAAATACATGAAGAAATTCTTAGCATCACTGGCCATTAAATAAATGCAAATTAAAGCATAACTAATATTCCATCTTACCCCAAAAACAATGGACATCATCAAGAAATCTAATAATAAGGGCTTGCAAGGCTATAAGGAAAAAAATAACCCTTCTACATTTTTGGTGAGGATGTAAACTAGTACAACCACTATAGAAATCAGTGTGGATATTCCTCAAAAAACTAAAACTAAAAATAGAAATTCCATTTGACCCAGCTATTCACCTTCTGGGTATCTTTCCAAAGAATTACAGACATCATAGCACAGTGATGAATGTATATTCATGTGTATACAATTCATAATAGCTAAATCTTAGAAGCAGTTCATATATCCACCAACAGATGAAGTGACAAAGAAAATGTATTTCTACATAATGATATATTACTATGCCATAAATAAGGATAAACTTTAAGCATTTGTAGGAAAATAGAGTTACCTTGAGACCGTAATGTTAAGTGAAATAAATCAGTCACTCAAGCTTAAATATCATATTGTTTCTTTTATATGAAAAAGCCAAGTATAAATAAAACAAAATAAAAGTAGGTGATGGGAAATAGGGAAATCGATCTTTCTCAAATGGGAAAGGGATCGAGAGATGGAGGGAGGCAGGAAGAAGAGGGAAAGGGTATGAAAAGGGGAATTAAGATGTGTTTTATACATCTATCTACTACATACAAGGAATGTAAATATCATGGCCTACAAACGTACTGATAAAGAGATACATTTTGCTAGAGAGAAATATACTAAAAATAAAAGGAAAGTTATCTGGGAAATTTTAGGTAAAATAATTAAAATAATTAAAAATAATTTTAGAAAAATGGATACATATTGAGGATATAATCCTAAGTGAAATAAATAAGTCACACATGTGTAAATACCAAATAGTTTCTCTGGTGGGAAAAACTATAATAGTACACAAGATCCTAATGAGATAATTGACCGTGTGAAATAGGAAGAAAGGGGCTAAAGGTGTAGGGAAAGTGGGAAGGGTAGGGGAAAGGTCATAAGGGAAAAGAAAAAAATA
>NW_022974651.1:22230-30777 GCF_012274545.1 Fukomys damarensis
ATAATGAATGTAACTGTATTGTATACCTAAAATGTACCAATGAACTCAATTTAAAAAATCAAATTAAATTAAATTTAAAAAATAATTTTAGGAAAATTATTTATTTTATGTTTTAAGAGCAGCACTGGCACTATGTGAGTGGTGCCAGGCTCTGAGCTGTTTTGAGCTGGATTCCCACATTCTTGTAAAGAGCAGAAATGCATTAGGCTATCTCATTACTGACTACCTTAATGCTTTTCATCACCTATAAAGTTACCTTTAGGAACAACATATTTGTCATTGTTATTATTTTTTCCTTTTTTTTTTCTTCCTGTTTAATTTTGTAGATCAGGACTGGTTAGAAGCTGAAATAGTTTCTCAAACATTTCTATCCATATCCTTTCAAAACTGAACTTGTTCTCAGAATCTGGAGTAGAATGTGTAACTTCCTGCCCAAACATAAAACACAAGCACAAAAACTTGTATTTCTTACAAAAGTTTGGAGAATATGCATTGTTCTTTAATTTAAAAATAATTGTATTATAAAATCTTAAAGTGAAATTGCTACACCAAAATTATTTTTAGAGATATTCAGAGTTCAACAAACCCCAAGATACTAATAAGTACCCAAGTCTGAGAAGCACTGAGCTAAATTGCACAAACTTGTGAATTATTATTTGTTTTGCAAAAATGATCCCATAATAATGGCTCAGGGCTGATGGTCTCCATTAGGAACATGCTTTCAAGGGACCAGACAACATTTCTCATCATAGTGAACTGTAAGAACATGTCCTAGCCTTGCTCCTTTTTACTTGGTATGTAGTGCTTTAAAACCACTTCTGAATAAACTGGGAGTTCCATCTTCTTACACATTAAATAAATCTTGCGAGCACAAGGTACTGAGTTCAATCCCCTGTACCAGAAAAAAAAAAAAATCTTTTTCTATATGCTATTAACCAAATGCAGTGGAAAAGAGCTAAGAGTAATCCAGAGCAGTCAACTGACCCCACTTTGGAATCATGCTCCATGTAACTGAGTAGGTGTGTGGGTTGTGATGGCATCTACTAGGGTTGAATCCCACCTTGACCGCTTTCTAGCTGTGTCACCTTGGATAGGTTGTGCAACTCCTCTTTGCCTTTGTTTTCTCATTTAGAAAGGAGCAGGATAATACTTTCTACCTTGTAGGTTTATTTTAACAATACTATATGTGAAGTGTGTGGAAGGAAGGAAACACTTGATAAACATGCAAGACAAATATTTTAGACATGAGTATTTTCAAGTGAACTATTCCACAAGCAAAACCCTGTTGGTAAATGTAGAGGCACAGCAACGCTGAACAACTAGGCCACACGCCGCCGAGAGGTCAGACAGGAGACTTTATTTGGGAAGGCAGGGCAGGAAGAGAGAAGAGAGGAGAGAGGGGGAGAAAGAGAGAGAGCAAAGAAAGGAGGGTCCTTTTATTGTTTGGGGGCTGGGCTATTGCTTATTTTATGAGAAGTGGGCTACTTTTAACCTATCACTGGCCAGGTTGCCTTTTATGGGTTCAGTCCTGCAGAAACTTAGGTTTGACTCCTCCAGACGGACCACTGTGGCCCTGTGGGAAGGAAAACTAAAGATAAGAGTGTGAGGTCATTTTAAGAGGCAAGAAGAACCAAGGAAATGCAGCCTGTGATGGCGGCATCAGGTCTCTCACAGTAAACATCCACCAATCACTTACTAAAATACAGCCAACGGTCTTATGCAGTTGCTCAAACTTATACATTTGTTCAACTTTATTTATCTTGCAGAAAATAGAAGATTTTATTGCATAAAGCCTCATGGTCTGAATGCTTTATTAAGAATCTCTGTTTTTTATGACCACTTTGACTATCTGGTACCACCTGAACTGAAAATCTACTGTAGGACTTAGTCACACCAAATATGGTATAAACCAATCAATCAGTTTGATCTCTCTGGCTAAATACAATTGTCCTCTGGATAATTTGTTGATTTTTCACCTTTTTTTTTCCATATTTGCTCAATAACTAACATCCTGTATATTTTTCTTTAAAAATTTCAGTGAAAAGATGGTCATTGGCCTCCTTACAGTTTTATAAAGTTCATTATAAAACTTAGCAAAATTAAAGATTCATAAGGAAGTGCCTCTGAGTTATCTGTTTTGCTCTGTGCTGTATGCCTGACTTCATTGTGGAGCTGGATAGTATAATGGCTCCTTAGAAGCAGTGTTGTAATGAGAAGGAGGGAGTGGGGCACAGCTAGGGAGACAGATGGAGAATAAACTTTTAAATGAAAGCCTCCAGGGGAGTTTCTCTTTATTGATGATGGCTCTCCATAACCATTTAGGTTTACTTACATAACCATGAGGCATGATCTATTGATAGAGCTGTGCTGTTGGAAGTAGAAAGAATATGTTCATGGGGAAATTGATAAATCTTAATTAAAGAGGGAGATCTAAATATGTATTCAAAACATATTAAGCTGATGTTTGCTGTCAAGGAGATGAATTTAATGTGAGCAAAAATGAAATCATAATGGGGATTTTGAGACTGTCTTTTATAGATATTTGTCATTTCCTGTGCATCTCATGAATTAACCAGATATAAACACACAACACTGTGCCTATAATTTTATGGAAGGTAATTATTGCACATTTATAGCCATTGTTGCTATAATTGTAAAATTCAAATAGTTACTGACTCAATGCTGCATCACTTTTTAGTAGAATGAGTTCATCATTGGCTTTCTTATCTGGGCTGGCTGATGAACAAAAGGATTAATGGGAGACAATGAAGAATTTTGGAAGACCATGGAAGAAGCCACAAACTATCAGATAATCTGTGTTCCTTACACTGCAAATTAACTATTACCACCAACAAAATGTACAGTTGATTTCTGGCCCTTACCTGTATGACACTGAAATAAGGCATATACTATGACTCAAAGCAAGTGTACATAGATAGGCTTTTCCTCCAGGAATTTCCTTTCACATCCATACCTTACTGAAGCAATTTTCTGATAGGAGACAAGAAAACAGCTGGTTCCTTATCATCCAAGTGCAGTTATGTACTTTGATAATTTAAATTCCTTCCATCTCCAGTGTTTTTAGCTGCTAAGAATTAGATTATTTTGTTAAGATTAGTAATCACCCTAAATTTTTTCTCAATCGTGGGCTATAATCATTGCATTCCAAAGACTTACATTCTTATAATACTACAGACAAAAATCTCATCAGTTTGCTTGCACTATTCACTTTTCCTTCAGGGTAATTTTACTAATATAGATAATGAAGCTGTATCCAAATAAAAACATTTTAAAAATACTTCATGTATTTTTCTCAGCCATTCTTTTTAATCTTTCTAATGATTCCTCTTTTAATTACTATAAATTGACCTTACACCTACCTTTAATTGTGTCTTGCCAATGTCTCATTTTTATCTCTTTTCTAATCATAAAGTAATATGTATTTGTAGAAAATCATAAATGAACAAAAATATAAAGAAAAACTTAAAACGTAAATATCTCACCAGAGAAGGATAATCATTATAAACATTTTGTGCATTTTTATTGGGATTTTCTAGGTCTGTGCATTTATAAAATTTGGCCTATATTAGGTACAGTTGAGTTGTTGACATATTTTTGTTTATTTTTGTTTTATTTTTATTTTTTCTCGACAATGTACTTTAAACTTTTATTATGTCCTTAGACTTTAAAAACATTTTTAGTATCTATATAATGATCTAATATATATATATATATATATATATATATATAAAGATGAACCACAAGCTAGTTAACTACATTTGTGTTATTGGACATTTAGATTGTTCCTAGAGTATTATTCAAGATAATATTTGTGCCATTCAGACCCTAACTTTTGATTATGTATTTCCTTAAGATATTGCCTAGATCCCTAGTGCCTAATTATCATCTCCCTTTTTTGCCCTGCATACAGTGTACATTTAACATGTCCTACAGCAAACTCTTGGTATTTGCCTTCAACCTGCCTTTTTTTTATTGGTACATTTAAGGTATACAATCTAATGACATTCATCACTGGAAATTTGTACATTTACATAATCTACCTTGGTTCTTATTTTTTCCCCATTCCCCTTTAAACCCTCCAACCCTCCTTATTTACAAAGTCTTTGTTTCCATTTTTTCACTTTCTTGTATTAATTCCATTCCCTTCTTTACTTTCTCCTACCCCTCCCCTTTGCCCCTTGCTTTTTCTATTTTGAGTTATTATACCTGCCTTTTATAGTTTTTCCTTTCATAGTAAATACAGTTCTATTCTGCATTGTTTAGGGCGCAAGTCCTGAAGTAAACCTTTTTGCATTTTCCTTTCATACCATCCACCAACAAATTCTGTGGTCTTTACTTTCAAACTTTACATCCAAATGTGCCCATTTCTCCACTACCAGCAGGCGCACTAGTCCTATCCATATCACTTATCGCTTGATTTTTACAACAGTTTCCCGTACGCTTTTCTTCTTTCTAACTTTATCACTCATGCATACCATGTATTACTATTTCAACAGTAAATCAAGTCACATTACTAGGAGTGAAATCCAAAGCCCTTACTTCTCAGATCTCCGTGTTCTGGCTTCAACTGGCCACTCTGAACTCACTTCCTACCACCCCCTTTGTTGTTGCTCAGACTTCCTTGTTTCCCGACCTTGTGTGTTTGCTATTCCTTTTTATTTTGTTTTGTTTTTTGTTTTTTGAGACAGGGTCTCACTATGTAGTTCAGAGTGCTCTGGATCTCACTATGTCACCCAGGTTGGTCTCAAACTCACATCGATCTTCCTGCCTCAGCCTCCCAAGTGCTGGGATTACAGGCATGTGCCACCATGCCTGGCTTGCTATTCCTTTTTATTTGAATGTTTTTCTCTTACATGTCTGATTTTCTTCTCTCTTTTGCCTCCCCAGTCAGAAACCATCCTGTTCCCAGAGGCCATCGCAGACTGTACATGCATATCACCCATCTATGGTCACTAACCTCTCATTCTTTTTTTATTTTTCTCCCAATTACTTTTGCCCAACATGCATTTGCCTGAATATTTGTTTATTATCTCTTTCTTTGTGTTCAATTATAAATTCTGTGACAATCGAGATTTGTCTGTGTTGGTATCAACTAGCCTCAACACAGAGAAGAGTTCCTGGAATATATTTAATAATCAGTAAATATCTGTGTACTCAATTTAAAAGAACTATATGAACATCTTGATGTGCTGACTTGTTTCTTGAAATTTTTGGCTCAGTTTATATATCCATCAGGTATATACGCAAATGCTTTTCTTGGTACTCTATCTCATGTAAATACTTACTTCTATTTATGTTTAATTCTCAGGTTTTCTCCTCTTTTTTTCCCTCTCCATTTCTGTTCATTTTATCAATTTTTCATTTAATCCACTCATACATTATTTTACTTTCCCATCTTTTGATTTATTCAACAGATATTTGCCAGTATTCGGTATCATCAGAAAGATAGGAAAGTGAACTAAGTATAGAGATGCAGGCAAATAAATCTAAAATTAATAGAAATGTTGGAGGATAGTACCAAAGCTATAGGGAATTTGGAAAAGATTCCTGTTCCCTGTTGAGTCAAAGACAGCTTTTCAGAGGAGATGACTAAAATTTGGACAAACAATAAGAATTATCTAGTAAAAGTGTTATGGTAGCTTCCACAGGACCCAGAATGTAGGGGGATCCAAGAATGTAAAAGTTACACATAGGAGTACTGTACTTAGAAGTTCTTTATTTATACTCTGGCCCCAGCTGTTAAAGGATGGAAGCTAAAGATATTCTACATTACATGCAATGTGCTGTAGAATTTAACAGATAAGAGGATTAGGCGGAACATCTGGGAATTCATCTCTAAATTATAATTTATAGAAGTCATGTTGATTGTTATTCTTTTTAAAGATCCATTATTGAAGACCTCACCCATCATCTTGTGTAGTTTTTTAAATTTTCAGTGTTTTTTCTCAGATGTTCATTTCTTTGGAGGGAGCAAGATAAATACAGGAAATAGCATGAATTTGGGGCCCCAGATGTGAATCAAGGCTCTGCAACTGAGGGGGAAATGAAGAGTCAGTCAAAGGTACAAAATTCAGTTATTCCAGATGAGTGAATGTTATAAATCTAGTATACAGTCTGGTGGCTGTAATTAATACTGCTATATTGTATACTTGAAATTTGCCAAGATTACTAAAAAGAGAAAGGCTCTACCACTACATGGCCCTATGACTTTGGACTGTGTATCATATGCCTCTGCTTCTTCACCTGTAATAAAGGGATGCTAACAATTTTCAGGATGGTGTTGAAGAATAGAGGCACTATAAGGAAAGTAAATAATTGGTGTTCAGCATGGATTAAGTTGCTTTTTTCCCCTTTACAGGAACATTAAATTCTTATCTTTTGCTATTGGTAATCTAAAAATGCATTTATTTAGAAAGAAGGATGTAGGAAGAGGTAAGGAAAGGATCACAAGGACCTCAGTCCCCCTAAAATTTTAGGTCTAGATCTTAAATACATACTGTATATTTATTAATTCTTTAAGAAAATGAGGGAAAGAAACACTGTCTATTGAGACTCACTTGATGCCATATATATTTACTTTCATTTTCAATCTTGACTTAGTTGGTTTAAAGAGAGCTTCTCAACCCATTAAAGAAAATGAGATTTTTCTTCTGTTGTCTAAATTACTTCTACAAGACAATGGAGCCAAGTAGGAGGCAATTTTTTTTTAAATGTGAAAACACATTTTGAACTGTTATGTTAATTGTTAATTGTTACGATTTATTTAATTTCTACTCTGTACCAGTCTGTGCTAAACTTTTTCCACAAACTCTCATTTTATCTTTGTGGTAGGTATTGTTCTTCACACATTATTCACAAGGAAGAAAAAGTAACAGAGTTTAAAAACAATAATGATAAACACTTGGGGAGTTATTTATTAGAAATTCTATATCACTCCATGGGATAAATCCTACCTTTATCCTTGTTTTACCGATAAGAAACTGAGGCACCCAGAAATAGGTTTCATACATCACATCCTGGATCATTCTATTAAGAATTAGGTAGTTGACATAGTAGTAGTTGTAGTTGATGTTATATACATCAAACTAACCCTGGTGTCTCCTCATATCATGTAGGTAGCATTTCTGGCTTTACATTTTCTCAAATCTTCCCTATGCTTCAAGTTAGTCTTTGTTTATTCTTTTAACTAGAAAGATAAAAAGCGAACATTTTATGTGATTACCTCGTCCCAGAAATACTTCAGAGTGAGGCGCTTGGGTAGGGGCTGGCAGCTGCGGGGGCCCTCATGGCGTATCACGGCCTCTCTGTGCCTTTGATCGTGATGAGAGTGTTCTGGGGCTTCACCAGCTTCGTTGTGCCCTGGTTCATTCCTGAAGGTCCCAACCAGGAAGTTTCATCACCATGTTGGTGATCTGTGCAGTTTGCTGCTATCTCTTTTTATTGCAATTATAGCCCAACTCAACCCTGTCTTTGGACCACAGTTGATAAATGAAACCACCTGGTATTTAAAGCATCATTGGCCTTGAGGAACAAGACATGCTCCATGATACCCAGTCACTGCGGTCACAAAGAAAATTCCTTCTAGATGAAAAATCATGTCCAAACTCAGACCACCTTCTTTGACTTCCCTTTCTGGGGCATCAGCTGCCTTAAACTAAGTTCACACCGCCTTTAAAAATCTTTTTCTACATGTAGTATTTTTCCTTCATCTTTTTTACACTTTGGTGAAAGATGTGCCTACCTAACCTAAGCTATGCCGACTCTACAACATATATATGCACTCTTCTAAGGGAGATGCTATTCTTCTGAAAACTCTGTTGCTCTCACCTTGCATCTGTGGATTTGAAGATAGCTCCTGCCAAATCACACATAGGAATCAGAAATGCACTGAAAAATTACTACAAGACAAACAAGACTGCAATGTCGCAGTCAGTTGGAGACTGTGCTCAGAAAGATCTGTCCCAGCGGATTCACACCAAATTATATTTTCAGGATGAATTTCTTACATCTGCCTTCTTTTGGAATAAATTATTTTTCTTCTTTCTATGGGGAAAAAGAAGAAATACTTCAACCCATTCAGAAGGAGCAGTCATCTTTGGTACAGTGCCAGATTGGGGAGGGGGGAGCAATAATCAGTCCTTCATGGCTGTCATTCTAGGTATTACCCTGCATGGCTGCCTTACTAAACAATTTATTGAAAGAAATTAGCCATGGCTGTGACTGTGTCTCTCTGTGTATCAACACTTAAATATCAGCGCCCCATCTTAGATTTTTTTTAAATTAGCTTGACCTTGAATTAGAATGATGTGAGTCCATTCTCATGTGAACTGCTTCCTAATAGAAATGCTATCGACTGATCCATTGTGGCCCAATTTTTTTTTTTTATGTTTTGTTTTGCCCTAATCCCTTTTAAGTCTCATTTACAACCTTAAGACAAGGGATGAAGGAAAATGAAATAGCTGCAATAAATGTGATACTTGAAGAATTCAAAGCCAATTATGTGAGACCTTGCCTTGAATTTATAAT
>NW_022974651.1:30910-36784 GCF_012274545.1 Fukomys damarensis
TTATGACATGATACAAAATGAACAGAAATTGTTATATTCATTTTACAGACTGAGAATCTGAGATGACAGATTCTTATTATTTCCGCTACAATAGTTTACAAAGTAAGCAAAACATCCAAACTCAACACGTCAGAAGTAGCAAAGTATTTGCATTTTGGTTAAAAGCATAGATTTGGAGTTGAGGGGCTCTGGGTTCACCACTACCTAGCCCTTAATCTTGTATGAGTTGTTTAACTTCTCTGTGTCTCAATATCTCTATCCATGCTTATAGTATGGATTATTATTAGGATAAAATGAGTTAATCCATGTAAAATACTTTGAACACAACTGGCACAAAATGAATTATATTGTGGTTAGCCATTACTGTTATTGTTATTGGTCTTGATTTAAAGTCAGACATTGTTGATTCCAGCACCATCTATAATTATGATGACATCGAAGCAGATTGGAAATGGTAGAGTGATGTTTAAAAGCAAATGCAAGAGAAATGAGCATTCAACTAGCTTAACAAAAACATACATTCTCATAATATACCTTCCGTCATGTGTAGATTTTTATCCCTTTATATTGATTTAGTGACATTTCCTTTACATTCCAATGTCTTTTTTAAAATATATATTGATCTTAATTTAGAAGAATCGTTTCAGAACCAGATCTACTTATGAATGCTATATGAAAAATTTGGTATTTAATAAACTGAGTTCATTGTAAAAATTCTAAAATTATAAATTCTAGGATATGAAGTATAAATTTGTGCCTTTCCCAAATAGGCAGATTTAATGTATAAGCACCATAAAGCTTTAAGTAAATGCAAAGTTTATTTTGTATGCCTTCATGATGTGATCATAGAAATTAATGACATGCATTGCCATACCTGTACACCTTAATAATGTCTTCCAGTTTCCAAGAATAGTAAGTAGCATTAGTTCCATGTCTCACTGCATAGTATTAGCTTAGCCTACATGTGACTGGAAAAGATTTACATATAAAGTATTATACATAGTAGAATCCATAGAATACTGAGAGTAGCCCTCATAAAATTGTGCTCAACTTAAATTTGAGAGAACTGTATAAGAGTTGCAAATAGGCATGGAGCTCATAGTGAGACTATGATCCGTATGAACAAAGCAAAGTAGGATCATCTCTGAATGGCTGTCTTCAAATTAGAAATATTTAGTGAAGTTTCACTTGTAAAACTTTATATAGAGATACATACACCTAGGAGAAAATCACCCCTGAAATAGTGAAATGCACTATATTTTACTTTTTCTTGAAAGAAGAAATATTTACTCTACAAATATCAACATTTATCTGTTGACTGTTTTTAACTCAAAAATTGGGGATATAATAATTTGGAGTTTATAGAATGGAAAATGTTAGTAACAATTCAAAAATGTGAGTAGTTTGTAACTTTCTCAAAATGAACAGCTGTGTTATCCAAAAGTATAGGTCTCAACTATGACACTGGATGGTCACTTGAGCATGCTTCTTCAACACAGACCCCTTAGCCCCACACCAGATCTACTCAGTCCAAGGGTAACCAAGAGGAGCATTAGCACAGACACAGAACTAAAACCCCTACAGGTTATTCTGATACATAAAGTGGTTTTGGAACTATTAGGTTCACTCTATTTGTTCTTTGACTACAGAAAATCATATTAGAAACAATGAAAGCAAGTGTGACACATTAGAAGAAATATGTATTTCTCTCACAAGGTAAATTTTCTTTAAAACAGTGGATGACTCTAAACCTACAACAGTATTAGTAGTAATGTGCATGGGAAGGCATTGCTCTTGAGCAAGAGTTAAAGAACATTACTAATTCAGCTGTGCTTAAATTTTATAATTAAAACTCATAGCCATTTAAAAAATACCTGTAGCGGGTTTATATTTTACCTTATGAATATATTTTAAATAGGCATTGTTTTGATTACTTTAAATCAAATTGTATCTGATAATAGGCTCTATTTTTCCTTCTCCTCCTCTCAGATCTTCCCGTAGCATCAATCATTTAGATGCTCAAATGCAAAAACTTGGAAAAGAAATATCTTTGGAAAACTTTTGCTTTTCCTCCTGCATCACAAGACTTCAATGAGGCAAGGGAGCATAAAGATCTTGTTACCTACTTTGAACTTGGGAAGGAACAAGCTATAGAAAATTTAAGTCACATATTAATATTCCAACAAATTATCATTTCCATACTTAATTATTTATATTGCTTAAGAAAAAGCAATTTATGTTAGTGCAAGTTCCTAGACCTCCACCCATTTCCCGTTACATGAAATTTTATAAATGAATTTTATATATTTCAATTTCCCCTAGCTATACAGCTTCCATCTGAGAGCAGAAAAACAGTATCCTTAAGAGATGGTCAGAGTCAGGAGCCATTGTTGATCATCTCGTCGACCTGTCACACTTGCTAAGGGCAGCAAGGTGGAGGCTGAGAGGAAATGGGTGGATAGTTCTGATCCAACTCTCATGGTCATGTTGGCTGCCACATTATGACCTTGGAACTGTTGCTTGTAACTAAATGCTTCTCATGGGAATTCAGTGATCAGACACCTTACGAACAGAGATTCAACAGTGCGTATAACTACCACGAACCTGCTGGCAGTTTGTGTTTTGCTTCACATTTCACCACTTGGTTTATTTCAGTTCAGTATTACATAGTGAATTTTGGAATCAAAGAGACTAATATTTAAGCCACAGCATGACCGTTCTCTTCAGTACAAACAAGTCAGAAGCAAAGTAAATAAAAAATAGGAATGAAGATAGTGCATTAAAGTAACTTTTTCTTTTAAAACTAACACCAGAGCCAACCCGTTCTTCTGCTAGATGTAACCAATCCAGAATAAATTCAAAAGATAGAAGAAATTATAGAATTATGCACTCTAATCACAATTGAGAAAGATAACTGGCAATAGAAACTATATAATACCACAATAAGAAAAAAGACAGAAAAATTAATGGTGAAAACACCATATATTCTCTGAGCCTTAATTTCATTGTGCAAAAAATATGGAAAATATTCACTGAAAAATTGTTGCTGTGAAGATTAAAGATGATAATGTAGGTGATCAAATAATAAAAGAAATTTGGAGGTTCCCTTTTTATTGTAATAACCTTATATTCAACTATTTTCTTCTCCTACTTCTTCATCTAAAAAGGATAAATCCAGAGCTCACACAATTCACATAGATTTATAGACTATTTCACGAGATGATAAAAGAGGATTGAGTTGAATTTAAACACTATATTCTTCATAGTATCCTGCTGCACTAAGGTAATTTAAGATGACTCCACAGACCTAGGACTGCCACTGACCCTTGATACTTTGGACCATTCCCTCCCCCTTACACACCCCATCCCCCTATCAGGGGATCAAACTCAAGATCTTGAGCTTGCCAGGTAGGTGCAGTGCTACTGAGCTAAGTCCCCAGCCCTTGACCATTACTTTTGCTTGTGTCTCTTTTGTAATTATAATCTCCATATGCTTTCTATTGGTTGATATCCACTTTACCTGATATCAGAATGTGTAAGTTTTAGAATTTTGCAAATCTATTTGACTGTATTCTGGATTAGTTACTTGTATTAGACAGAAAGTTCATCCCTAGTGTAAGTCTGGAATGAGAATCTCCATCTAGTTTCATTATTGCAATATCTTCATTCCAGTAGTTTATTTAGTAGTGCTTTTGACTTCCATTGATTGCACTGGTCTAGGAAGGATTTCAACAAAGTACAATTTTTCCTAGATCCTCAAGAGAAGCCAACAGCCCTCTGGCCAGAAGGGCTCTACTGTAAATTACCCTGTCCCTCCATATAATTCATATTATTAGCCTGCTTGAAATACTTTTATCAACAGTGTGTAAGAAAACTTCTCATAGTTAAAGAGCATAAACAAGAGTACCATGCATTGCTTGTCTCAAAACTGTGTTTAGGAGAGAACAGGAGGTTTGGGAAATGGTGGGGAGAAAAGTCTACACTATCTAGAGTCTGTCTTTCTCTCTCATCACACTTAACCATTTTTAGCCTTATTAAGTACAAGCGCATATCTCCTCCAAGATGAAGTGATGATTGAGAGAAGAATCTATTTTGGGGTCATATTTTTATCTTCTGCGTCACTAGATCGGTATCTGATACATAGAAATAGTTATTATCTGGGTTCCTACCATATGTCAGGTGATTTGTCATGGCTTTCCATATTTTGTCTTATTCAGTCTCACAGCAGCCCTTTAAGATAGGTTTTAAGTCATTTTCCAGATAAAGCATACAATCTAGACTATTTGAGTAACTTCCCCAGAGTCACACAGATAAATAAACTTCAGGATGGTATTTGAAACTCAGAATTTATAGCCTGAATGTTCAAGCTCAGTCTCTTTCTACACCCTGACTGTATGTTGTGTAAGTGCAATAAATATGCTCCGAATGAGTGGAGGAATTATTTTAAGGCTACAGTTGCAATAAATTTGTTTTAATGAGGCTTTCATTTTTATAAAAACAGCTTTAACTAGTATATCATTTCCCTAAAGTAAGCTAAACCTTGACTTGAATCTTCTTAGTAACTAAATAACTGAAGACATTTGAAACTCTGATGAATTTAAATAGCAAATGTTATGATACTAGTAAAGCCATTCTGTTAGCCAGGACCACTTATTCACAATGCTACTTTTATAGCTCTTAGAATACCTTCTTAGTACCTACTTACCAGATAGAAATAAACATTTCTCATTTCTTCTTCTGAATCATTTGAGAATATGTTGCTTTCTGGACTAAATCAGCAGTACTCAGTATAAGTCTCTAATACACATCCCTCTGGAATAAACAAATATACAAATATATTTTATGGTTGTTCAGCTTTATTTATTTATAGGCATAATTAACAAATAAAATGTTTATATATTTAAGAAATACAGCATGACATTTTGATATACTTCTACATTATAAAAGGATTACCACTATAAGACTATTTAATATAGCCTTTCTTTCTTTTTGATAGGAATATTTAAGATCTATTCTTTTGAACATTAAATTCTTTTTTTCTTTTTCCTCAATGAGTTTATTGGTACATTTTAGGTATACAGCACAGTTACATTCATCATTGGAATCTTGTACCTTTACATGACAGGCGCTCTTGGTTCTCATTTTTTCCCCTTGTCCCTGCCCTCCCTTCACCCCCTCCTCCTCTCCCCATTTATAAACACTTTATTTCCATTTTTTTAATTCTCTTATATTTTTCCCCTATTACCTTTCCCCTACCCTTCCCACTTTCCCATGTCAATTATCTCATTAAGATCTTATGTACTATTATAGTTTATTCACACCAGAGAAACTATTCGGTATTTACACATGTGTGACTTATTTATTTCACTTAGGAGTATATCCTCAACATGTATCCATTTTCCTATGAATGACTCTAAGTTCTCATTATTTATGGCTGAATAGTATTCCATTATATAGAAAAACCACATCATCTTTATCCAGTTTCCAACTGATGGGCAAGTGGGCTGTTTCCAAGTTTTAGCTATTACAAACTGTGCCACTATAAACATAGGTGCGCATATACATCTTCTGTGGTATGATTCTCTTAATTCTTTTGGAAAGATACCCAGCAGAAGGATGGCTGAGTCAAATGGAACATCTGTATCTCTCGAATGACCAGTGATATGGAACATTTTTTTCATACATTTACTTGCTGCTTTTAGTTCTTTGTCTGAACATTAAATTATTTTTAAAGGAAGTTAAATAAATTAGAATTATCCATAATCCCACTGCTCCAAGCAAAGACTGTTAACTTTTTGGAGATATATATGCTTTTTACAAAATTGCCAGCATACTGCATGTGCAGATTTATGATTTCTTATTCTTTTTTTTTTT
>NW_022974651.1:41571-65940 GCF_012274545.1 Fukomys damarensis
GGGAGCTCGCGCGCACGCCGCCGGTGATCGCAGGCAGCTGATTTCTTATTCTTTATGTGAAGAACAATCTTTATGTGCTTTAAAATCATTTAGAAAATATGAGATAGTGGGAGAAAATAAAGATTTTAGATAGACTTATTATCCAGAAATAATATTGAGCAAATTACCTTGTATACATTTTCAGATTTTTTTTTTCAGTAGCAGGGACAGAACTCAGGACCTTGCACTTGCCAGGCAGGCATGGTGCCAGTGTGCTATATCCCTGGCCCTTTATTATCCTTTAATTAGAATTGGGGCCACACTTTTATATTTCCTCTTAGTACCAAAAACTATATTACACTGTATCTGTAATATGTGACCTGCTTTTATCACTTCATATGTTGTGAATAACTTTCTGTGTTCTCAAATCTACCTATATAATAGTGTTAATGCTAACATGTCTGTCAAATATGAATGAATATCTGTATTTTCCCATATTTTTTTTCAAACCCTATGAAAGTGACAATTCTATACCTACTTGTTGTGCTCAGTTTTATAGGACAGGTTCTTGGAGATGGGATTTCTGAATTGTAGATTCACCAATGAATACCACCACCACTGGTGTGTAGAGAAGTTATCTGAGCAAATAGAGAATGGTACTCTGTGTTCTTACTCGGAAAGATGTTCAAATACAATGTAAAAGTAAGAGCACTAGCATGCTGATATGTGTAATATGATCTACTTTTACTTAAGTTATATATGTTCATGCATATGCATAGATTTGGCTGTGGCAATGGATATGAGCAGAGATCTACAGTGGGTTATTGGGTTGGGTACTGGAAAGGCAAATAAATAAACACGTTTGCTAATTTTAAAAATATGGTAAACCAAAAGGAGAATTAAAGTAAGTAAGCAAATTGTTGCACAATGTGAGGGATGTACTGGCTGGCAGAATATTGACGTTCTCAGGGATACTACATGGAAAAGGGTTGAGCCAGATACCAGATAAAATATGGACGCCAGTTACATTTGGATGCAAATAATAAGAAATGATGAATATGCTTTGATATATATGTGCCCGTGTAATACTGGCATATTTATACTAACTATTCATTGTTTATCTGAAATTTAAATTTAAGTGGGCATTCTGTATTTTTATCAGCTAAATTTGGTAAACCAGGCCTACCCATAAACATGGTTTTGACATTATAGAAGATTATCCCTTAAAAATGAATTTATATTCTTTTTTGTGTGTATACTGGGGATCAAACTCAGGACCTTGTGCTTGTGAGGCAGGAGCCCGAATTTATATTCTTAAAAGTAACAAGAGATAGTTACATAAACCTGATGGCCTACTGCCACATTGTTTGTTTAAATATCTGTGGTAGACACAGCATTTACTGTACTGGGTGGTATTCATGCATCATTTCATCTAATAAGCATAATAGCCTGAGAATGAGTCACTACTCCTGCTCATGGGAGAAGAAATTAAGACATGGAGATAAACAGCTTACATGATTAATGGCTTACAAGTAAAAGGAACCTGACATCCAGAGGGTCAGACTCAAAGCCTGCTTTCTTTGACCTATTTGCTACAACCTGAAGGTATAATTGCCAACGGAATCAAGAATAGGTTAGAGACTTTTTTTTTTTTCCTTTAAACCCCCTGGCAAAAGAGTTGAACACAAAAATGGAAATAGAGCTTTGGCAAATGGATAGTGGAAGAAGACTTAGCAAGGGAAGAGAGGGAGTGGAGAGAAAGGAAACAAAAACAAGTATTAAGGTATGTTATGTCCATGCACAAATGTAACGAGTACATACTGCAAATGTAAAAGGAGAACAAACATTCAGTAGAAAGGGTTAAAAGAAAGAATAGGTTAGAAAGAAGACAAAATAACGCACAGAGAAAAGGATCTTGATGAGAAAACTCGAGAGCAAAGATTCATTAAGTCTTACTCCACTGATCTGACAGCAGCTTTTCCTGGGATCCCATGCACATGTGTTCTACTACCTGACACAGCTTGAATAAACCTATGCTTTCTGTCAGATTTTCATCCAAACAAAAAGTTTGTCCAGTGTACTATTTTGCTTTATTCTCTACCATATACCTAGTCCGTAGCTCTGTCTGGGTCTGGCTCACGGGAGCTCTTTGGTAAGTATGTGCGGAATGGATGGAAGTATAAATGAACAATGAAAATGACTGAGCTCCTTTGATTCTATCTAATGGGAGTGATACTAACCTTCATGGCTTTCTGTCACGCCTGGATCCTACAGTTACACTGAAGTCCTGTCTAACTTTATCACTTTGTCTCCTGCAAGCTTCTAACTGGGACATGTTTTCATATTGCTCTTTAAGTGTGTACTTGCTGTTTCTCAAAGCCCTCTTCAACCTATCTCAGCCCTGCATCAGAATCTCTATTTTCCCCATGTTTATTTTCACATCTCCTTGGAACAGTCTCTCTCTCAAATGGTAAGAAAAATAAATGCGAAGATCTCCCAGCTCCAAATACAACTTGGTGCCATTATAAAATAGAACATGCAGTAAATCATCTTGTGAATATATGTTGTGTTTCACACATTTCTTCCCTAGTTGGACCTTTGCTTGGTTCCTTTGATTTTGTTCAGTTTTGCTTTTATAACAAA
Source organism: Fukomys damarensis (assembly GCF_012274545.1). Taxonomy (NCBI): domain Eukaryota; kingdom Metazoa; phylum Chordata; class Mammalia; order Rodentia; family Bathyergidae; genus Fukomys; species Fukomys damarensis. The sequence continues at coordinate 44,194 of NW_022974651.1, forward strand.
CCATGATGATTTTCTCTCTTTGGAAATCTGTGTGTGTATTTTTTATTTCATTTTTAGAATAGCACACTAGAGATAGAGATTCTGAAAGGAAGGGTGGTATTACTGGTAAAATTCCCAAAATATATTGCCAAACTGACAAACTGAAGAATATTTTATACCCCATAGCACCAGCAATAATGTCAGTCTCAACATACCATGACCAAATTGTGATTTTGGGCAATTTTAAGATTCTTTGTTACTTTTAATCAGGCAAGGGAGCATGCTATTTCATTTGCATTACTTTTATTCCTAGTGAAGCTAAATAGTTAACCTGTGTGTGTCTCTTTGGTATTTAGATTTTATCTTTTGTGATTAAACGCTAAAAGCCTTTGTCTGTTATTGAAATGCTATTGTTATTGAGTTGTAGCAGCATCTTGAAAATATTAGTAAATATTTGAGCTGATGTTTTCCTTAGTATATTACTTGGTTATGAGGTATTTCTGCCAGTAGATTTTAGCTTTTAATGTAGTCAGACCTCTCCTATGTGTTTCTTTCACCTATTCTGTTTGACACTTTCTTTTCCATCAAGATGCTATGTAGGCACTGGGCTGCTCTTTTTGTAGACTTGTATTCTATCCTAAGAGCTCGGTTAAAAAGACCAAAATGTCGGGCATGGTGGTGCATGCCTATAATTCCAGTACTCGGGAGGCTGAGGCAGGAGGATCGCTGTGAGTTCGAGACAAGCCTGGGCTACACAGTGAGTTCCAGGTCAGTCTCAACTACAAAGTGAGACCGTCTCAAAGAAACCAAAAAAAAAAAAAAATGACCAAAACATAACTTTTAACACTGGCTTTCCAAAAGTATAAGAGTTTAAACACTAAGTATAGAATATGTTGAACCTTCTTTCTCAAATAATTCAAACCCAAGTTTCAAAGGCCTTGGTCTGGCCATAATACTGAAACTGTGCATCTCAAAGTGTTTGAATATCTCTGTGAAAGCCATAAAGTATTACAGTACCTGGACACACTTGCTCAGTCCCAAGATCCTGTGACGCTTCTTCTCTTTGTTATCCTCACCACTGTCAAGGTCATTGATTTTCAACTTCTTATTCCAGTAAAATGCTCCATGGTCTATTTATAACCCTTGAGAGGGCTCGATTTTGTTGAAATCTAAACATTCTTATGAAGAAGTAAAGAATCTTAATAATTCAAAACTTTCAAAATGACTTTGGTATATCTCTAACTCTATCCTTTCTTTCTTCAACAAATAGTTTAAGATATAATTGAGAGACTCTAGGAAAGAATAAAGAAAACCTTGAAGAAATTAGAGTATGCATAATCTAAGCATGAGCACATTAGAATCAAGGGGCAGTTTGGGGAGAAAGTCACATTTAGAAATTGAAATAGTGATTGAAGCTGCTGGACTTAGATTTTTCATTGACAGAGGCTATCTGTAAGTCTGATACTTTGTCATAAGTCTCTCTGGTTTTAACTGTAAGATATGAGACAATATGAAGAACAAATTTCTTTAAGAAATATAAAACTCTAGCTGAGCTCTTATAGATTTTACCATAGTTTTTTTTCCAAATGATCCATACCCATGGTCAGCTACTGGTAGAGCTGGAAACTTCCAGAAGGGGTCAGTGATTGGAGCCCCTTTTTATATCTAGCTTTATTACCATGGCATTATTTTATAGACCCTCTGTAGAGTAACACTAACTGCTGATCACAACTCAACCCTCTACAGCTGGAAGTACCAGAGTTGTCTTTGCCCTTTGTCCCCTCACAGTAGTTAGGGGTACTTCTTCAGAGAGGAGAATATTGCAGATAGACAAGTTAATTAGATATCTGTAGGCAGTCAGAGAGGGCTGCCTTTAAGGAGCCAACACAGCAAGGAGCCAACATGGAAGACAATCAAGACACATTCACTGAGGGCCAACATTATAAAAGAAGAGAAACTACTCTACCCTCCTGCTTCCCCTGGGGAAGAATACTAGTGGTTGATATTCTAAATAGGTATCAATCACTTCGGTGGGGGGCCAAGGTCTTAACCCAGCCTTTCCAGGAAATATGTCTGACTCCAACCCTCACTGAAAATCCTTACCTGCTTGCTACGTGACTTGCTTCCCCATTTGACTCCCATTTAATCAATATTAGCTGGGTGACTGTACTTGTAATCTTACTGGTGGGTTATGGTTTTGCCCCACTTCATAATTTTCCATTGGGTCTTATAGTTTTGTCCCACTTTGTACCTACCTCACCACATGGCTTTGCTGTATAAAGCATCTTTGAAAATTGAGGTGAGTGGGCAACTCATTTTTTGGTCCCCTTTATGTCTCTCATAGACAGAAGCTTTCTTTCCCTAGGTAAATTTTCCCTACTCTTAAAAAAAAATGATATCATTCAGAGCAATATTTATATAGAGAAATGATGAACCAATTCATTTTCTATTTTTAAATAAGTAAATATTTGAAGTTATGGTACAGAGACTATTATTAATAATAAATTACTGACAGCCCAACAATTTGAAATGACACCACAGCTGTGAATCATTCCTAACACAAATCATTATAAAGATTCTGGTGCAAATGAGGGGTTGCAGTTGAGGCTGATATATTGTTAGGGGCAAGGGAAATAATTGAGAAGCTTCAAGAAACTGAGCAGCAGCATCCAGTGCTATGACAGAGGATCGATTACTTTTTCAATTTCAGGACCAAAAATTAGTCCTTACAAGGTACCATTATGTAGCTCCCTTTGTGATAAAAGCCACTGATAGTTATCCCACTTGTTCATCCCTCTAAAGAGCATCTACATTATATAAAAGCACTATTTTGTAAGAAATGCCAGGTTCTGAATGAGTAGGAGAGGATTATGTTTTCTGTGTATTTTCATAGAGGAAGGCAACATCCTCAGAGGCTGTGTTTCCCTGAGAGTTTGAGTGTCTGAGAATGTTGATCAAGCTGCCTCTTGCTGAGCCTACTGTGAATGCCATGCACTGGGCCAAGAGTTTTATGCACATTCTCCTTATTTCTTATAACCAGGTTACTATCCCCATTTTCCAGATGACAGTGCTAAGGCCCAGAGAGGTCAAGAAGTAGCAGATAACAACAAGCTGAAATTTGAAAGATCTGAAATCCAAACCCAGAACTGTTTCTTTGTGCTCGCCATGCTGCTTCATAATAATTTTCCTCTTGATGTAATTTTACATCTTATAACTTTGCTTGTGTAATGATATCTTTCTAATGTCATGAAAACTGTAAAAATAAGGAAACTAAAGTTCAGAAAAGTTGACAAGGTACCTATCGGCATCACCCCCCAGGACCCTCGTAGACCCTTGAAGACCCAAACTGATGTTGGATAGAATTAGGGACTGAATCAAGAATCAACAAATGGGATCACATCAAATTAATAAGCTTCTGCACAGCAAAGAAAACAGCAGAGTGAAGAAATGACCTTCGGAATAGAAAAAAAATTGCCAAATTCTCCTAGAATACATAAAAAAATAGACCCTCCAAAATTTGAAGACCCAATTTAAAAATGAATATCTGAAATGGATAGCTATTTCTCAGATGAAGAATTACAAATGGCTAGTAAATACATGAAAAAAATTGATATCACCAGCCATTGGAGAAATACAAATTAAAACAGTACTGAGATTCTATCTTACCCCAGAAAGAATGGCTACCAACAAGAAATCAACCAATTAACAAATGCTGGAGAGCCTGTTGGAGAAAGGAGCTCTTCTTCTTTGTTGGTATAAGTGTAAAATGATGCAACCACTATGGGAAATCTGTTTAGAGAGTTCTCAAAAAACTTAAACTAGAAATTCCATTTGACCTAGCTATCCCCCTTCTAGATAGCTTCCCAAAAGATTTAAAGATGTTATGCCATTGATAGGTGCAAACCCCCATTTATAGCAGAATAAATCATAATAATTAAATCTTAGATACAGCCTGTATGTCCATCAATAGGTAAGTGGATAGATAAAATGTGGTATTTATATGAAATGGTGTACTATTCTGCCATAAAAAAGGATAAATGGGGACCAGGGATTTAGCTCAGTGGTTTTGTCACCTGCCTCACAAGCACAAGGTCCCAAGTTTGATCCCTGGTACAAAAAAAAAAAAACAATAAATGAGTCATTTGTAGGAAAATGGACTCACCTTGAGATGCTAATGCTAAGTGAAGTAAATCAAACATACAAGCTTAACTATTGCATGCTTTCTTTTATATGAAAAAAAACTATATCAATAAAGTATAAAATGAATGACAGCTAATAGGGAAAAAGAGAGGAAAAAAAAGTCATTGAAATCCAGCATGGACAATGTATCTAAAAGTGTACTTTGACTTAGTACAAATGTCTTACGTGTTTTATATTGTTTAGCCTATTAGTTTGGTTTTTAATAAGTATATGTCATAACTGACTTTGTGAGATTTTATAAATAAATGAATCTGATGATGGAAAAAATGAAAGGGAGGAGGGAAGGAAAAAGGGAATTGAAATGTTTATGTACATGCACTAATTCCCTTCAATGAATGTAATCAGGATGTACCACAAAAATATACTATGTCAAAAAAAACCCACAAGGAACTAGGAGGAATGAATGAATTCCTGGAAATTTTCTAAACCAATGCTGTATCAATCAGTGCTTACTAGAGAAACAGATTTAATGCACTATATACAGATATACATATAAGAATTTGCAAGATTGGCTTACAGTGGCTGCCCACTGAGGCAGGTGTGGAAGAGTGCAAAAGGTCTGCATGTGCACTGGAGATCCACAGGACCCAGTCAGCGACCTGGAGCTCACTATAGTGTCTCATGCAAGTCCGTATCAGAAAGCCAAAGGGTCTGCAGCCAAGAAACCTGGTGCTCACTATAGTGTCTCATGCAAGTCCGTATCAGAAAGCCAAAGGTTCTGCAGCCAAGGGCTAAAGGGTCTATGCTAGAAAGCTGAAGGGTCTGAACTGGAAGCCAGGAGATAAAGTCCAAAGTGAAGGCGGAGTCTGGATGTCCTCTGAAGAAACAAAAGCAAACCTTCCTTCATCATTTCACTCTTCCATCCTGGTGATGATCCTCTTTGGGGTGGATCTTCCACTCCCAGAACTATGCTGAGTTGGGCATTTCTTACTCCAGTTGACACACTCAGTTAACCATCACAAATTCCTTCCCTAGACCATCATACATTAAGGCCCTGTTAGCCTCTTCACCAAGTACCTACGACTTCCTGTTTAAAGTTGAGATTAAGAGAAATCAGCCTCATCATTCATCATTATCATTAAAATGATATTTCACATGTTGGTGCACATAGCAAACAACCTGATCCTCTACTCTCTTGTACCCCCTAATTACTTTTAGGGGTTCCTAAAACTCTGAGCTGAATACCTATGAGCCCAGGCCTGGAAGTCAATCGTCTATGCTTACTCCTGTCAATCTGTGACCTAATAAAAATGTATTATTTGTAAATAGGAGTATGAAGCACCCATTTGAGGTTAAAAATCTTTTCCCTGAAATGATATCAGGTAACTAAGATGCTTAGGCATCAGAGCCCTTGGCACCCTAGCTGCTATCAGTGCTGTGTTTTGGTTCTGTGTCTTTTTAATGCAGGGCACACAGTGGGATATTCCCTTGCTATTACCACAGCTAAGGAAGTTCACAACAAAGAGTTGGAGAATCTGAATATTCTGTGAATTTAACCATATCTATCTGTTTGACAAAGAGATTTATGGTCAAAGGCATACAAATATTTGACCCAAATCTTTCCTCCTATAATTTTAGATTGTTCTTATAAAGTTCTGGCTCAGGAAGAGAGACTAAAAAGTACTGAATCCTTTTTTGGGGGTCACAGCTCTTCTCATTTTCAGTGACAGTGCTTTTCAAATAAATTCTCACATTCAAGGAGTCTGTGATGAAACAGACAAATAAGATTTGGTCTTGATTCTCTAGGAGTTAATACTCTAAGAAAAGAAAGAGACCTGTGAACAAAATATGGTAAGATGAGTTTTTGGCCTGAGACATCTTGATGTTACTGTCACCTCTGAGAGAAAGATGTCTTACTGCTTTGATCTTAAACCTTCAGGTACTACTTGACTAAAGAGCCACTTAACAGTCACAGTCATCACGGTCTCCATCCCAAACATTATTGTTCCCAGTACATTACAGGGATTAGACACGAGGCACTTATGTCTGGAGTAAAGTTCCAGGGACACGAAACACTCAGTAATTAGGAAAATAATATTCTACTGAAAATTTAGAAAATAAAATGAGTGCAAAAGAATTGATAATAAACAAAATGTCAACACTTGGAAGACAGGCTCATTCTGGTGTCATTCTCAAGTACTGTGAGATTACATCCAGATAAAGGCGTCTGTCATTTTCTTTCAGTGGTATCATCTAGCTTCAGAGATCTGAAAGAAAATATAAAACAAATGAAGTGTTTGTTTTATTTTCTCTCTTTCTTGCAAGCAAGAGATCTGACCTAAGCTCCAATAAAGACAGGTAGGATGTTGATAGTTGACTTTCATTGCACAACTAATGTTCTAGGAGAGTCACATTAGTCACATTAATCCTAAAAGGCCCTCTAAAGAATGAACCTAGACTTATTCTTGATTCAATGAGCTTCTGTATAGGTTTAGTAACACAATTTGGTAGAGTTCAGTCTGGTGCTCTATAACTAGTGGACTCATAGTCAGTGACCCCTTGTCTGCATCTTGTGCTGACAACTTTTTATTCTGCCCCTTTATCACATGATTCATATTCCTAACCTAGAATCTGTTGGCCTAGACCCTTTCTTTTCTTTTTCTTTCAACAGATCATGAGGGGACTGAATTGGGTTAAATTCAAATGGGGCAAATGAGAAAGTGCAGTTGCATGCAAGGTATTTTTTCTAAAAGTGAGTTATAGATAAAGCATCATCTCTCTGCAAAATGCCAGCATTGTGAATTAGCAATTAAAAATGCCAAGAAAGCAGAACAAATAGCAAGTTCTAATGGAATTCAGAGAAAAGAGAGATCACCAAGAGCCAGGATATGCTAATTGTATGTTATAAGAGCTTGCAATTATGAACTCATAGATATGCAAATAAATGCTGATAGCTCAGCAGATGACATTCAAAGTCATTTATATATGGACTTTGATAATTAGACAGGGAAATAAATGATTTGTGTATAAATTTGCTTAGAGACTACACTAAGAGATCTCGAACTACTTTCTCTCTGGGCAACATCCGCAAAATGGAGAGCACCACACACACTACACACTGGATTTTTTTATTACTTGTCTTCTAACTCTGGATGCTTAAAATAGGATAAACAGGCCCGTTCTGTTGTAACTGGCTGACTCACGTGCCAACAGTCATTACCCACCCCATTTCCTTACTGACCTAATGGGAAGGGATATTGGCATCTGTTCCTGCTGCCCACATCCCAGTGACAGCAGTTTGTGTTTCTGGTCTGTCTGCAAAGAGGTCACAGAGAGTACAACCTCAGGGAAGTACTGAGATGCCAACTGCCCGTGCCGGGCCTTCCACAGCTCAGGGCTGAGAAGCCTTTTGAGGAGCACCTTGCTCTTGGGTGACATTTACAAGAATTGTGAGCCGGCGTTACTGTGGACAGACTCAAATACACGAGGCCCACCTGCTGTGTGTGGACGAGCCATACACACCAAGTACTTCAAAGGTTTTCAGTTACAAACTCACAGCTTTCGAGTTTCTGTCCTTCAAGATAACCTGTGAGAATGAATGATGGTCTAAAAATTTTAAACCTAACAAAGAGATGAAGAAAAAACTTATGACAATCTTAAAAGAGCCAAGTTTTTGCCTCTCAGTAGGGAATGGTTAAAAAACAATGACCCATTTATTCAATGAAACATTTATCAAGTTCTTGCTGTGTGCTGTGCCTCTGTTTAGGCTCTGACTTGTGCAGTGCCCTTTCTGTGTTGTACAGTAGCCTGTGCAGTACATAATATAGGACAGAATCCTAGGGCTGTAATGAAGCTCTTACACTGAAATCTTCAAATATAAACTCCATTTTTATGCCACTTAAGAAGATATTTTTCACTGATACTTTAAATTCTGTTGTTTGGTTGCAAGAGGACTTTTTCAGGTTTGTCAAGTGTTGTTACATTTTGTATGTTTTTCATCAACCTGTCTCTTAAGGAATCAAGTGTACTGAAGTCCAAAAATACACACTAGATATGATTTGTCTCTTCTTTTTGCTAGTAACTGTGTAAAATGATAAATAGGGAAGGAATAGGAGACTAAGTGACAGGCGAAAATGAACCTGTAATAACGACTATATTTTGCCTTGATAAAGACTTGGAGTGATGAATGATTAAATACTGACAAATAATCAATCCACTGTGAAAGAATTCTAGAAGTGAGGATAAGTCAACAAACAAGATACTGAAGCAACAATATTCCATCCAAAAATGGTTCCACAAAACATACAAGTAAAAATTTCAAGAATTCAGCACTGGACAAACTACAGAGCTTCATTTTCCTTTTCCTTAATTTTTTGTAGTGTTCAAAGAGTAAAAAATTTCCCTTTGGTTAAATACAATATAATTAGGAATTTTTTAAGATATGTATTAGCCTGCTTTGATTCTGAAAATCTTTTCCTAAATATGGTACTACTGTGATAAAAGGACTGGGAGAAAATTGCTCATGTAATTTCTTTGGTCTGTGGAGTCGACATCAGACCGAGAAAATTGAATCAGCCCTCCCAGGCAGAGAGTACAATGCTGCTGAAATGACATCATCATGAAAATGTTTTATGACCCCAAACAAGTCATCAATTCCTTTATTCTAAGGTCCCATTCTGGCAGCAACAGTTTAGATCAGCTACCATTTTATATATACTATTTTAAATATAGATGCAATGAGTTCTCTTAACAGCTTCAAGCTCTAAATTATATAGTAAGAAAATAACATTCTTTATAGCTTCTTGCGTAGAGAGAGAAGTTAAATGGACTGAAAATGTAATTAAATGTATTACCTCTTGTAGGCCCTATTGATAGTTTTCTTTGTATTAAATTTGTTGTCTTATATTTTTAAGAGTATATCTGTGATTACTAGATATGGCTTATATAACCAAAAATGATAGTAGCATAAATAAAAATAGTTTATTTTATCCTGCATTGAAGAACTCCAAAGGTAGGTAGTCCAGAGGCAGCACAGTATCACTGCAAATCATCAGAGACACAGGTAATCACTTTATGTTCTACCCTCTGCGTTGTTTGCCTTCATTCTCAAAGTTGCTTCACAGTATAAGGTGACCACTGACTTCCCTCTGCTGACCTGGAACCTGACCATCGTATCCAGGTTCCAGGAGGTCAGGAGAGGAAAGAAGTGGGCGAGAGCAAAACTGTAAGGGTCCCAGCTCAATTAACTTTCCCGTAAGCAGCTATTCCATGTGTGGCCCAAAATTGCTCAAATCACATTGGACTGAACAATTTAGTGGGCCCACATCTACCCACAAGGGAGGCAAAAGAGTAAGGTATTATCGGATACATTAGCAGTGGAAAAGTTGGTTTCTGTTAGTAGTGCATAAGGAATCAATGGCATTGTTTTGCATTTTTAATTTTACATGTCGTTAAATGCTACTTGTTACACAATTGTTCCCTGTGGGTGCTAACCATGCATATCTATCTCTTCCTCTTGTATCACCAGGCCTCCGGAACCTGTTTACAGCACTGTGAACAAACTGTGTGATAAGCCTGCTTCTCCCAGGCACTATTCCCCTGTTGAGTGTCACAAAAGCTTCCTTCTCTCAGCTCCCTACCCTCACTACCACCTAGGCCTGCTCCCTGACTCTGAGATGACCAGGTAATTTCACACTTCATCTCCTCTAGTTGCATGTGCTCCCACAAGGATGAATGGGTGGAATCCAGCTCTGCTCACTTTTCGTGAGCTCAACATCTTCCTCCAGATGGGGAGATGTTCTGCACCTGCAGCAGAATGGGAGCAATTGAGAATGTTGCCTTTGTGTTTCCTGTGTGATCACAGAGTACTCAGATGTGATCACACTGTGTTCCACATGCTCTTGATGCCCACAAATTTTAATAAGGTATTAATTATATTATTCCAGTATGTTCAGTTTTAGAGTTTATCATTATTTCCCTCATACAGAACTATGAATGAGAACATTTATTACTTTTGCATAGTATTTAATAAGTACTTATTATGCCCCAGGCATAACACAGCCCAAGAAATAGATACTATTATTGCCATTTAATAGTTTAAATATTAAATTAATGTCATCATTTAACTGACTCCTGGGAACATTATGCAACTTATCTGAAATTACAGGATCAGTCACTGCTAACTATAGTAAACATAAGCTTAATACTTATACTGCATTAGGTGTTTGTTCTCTTATTTAATTACTTCCATCCTTTATCAAATACAAAGATTCAGAAAGGTTAAGGCATTACCCTTGGTATTATTTTATTAACAAATGTGGAACCCAGATTTGATAGTAGAATTTTGAGTCTTTCTATAGCAACTTTGTAAACAAATTGTTGAAAGTCTAAAGGCTACACACAATTCTGTATTAATACTCTAAAGCATTTGTATGATGAAGAATGAAAACCCCATCTTTGCTTAGCACTAAGAGAGGAAGAGGAAAGTAAGAAAAATAGGATCCAGTGTTCCATAAGGAGGTTCCAATTCAGTCTAACCAAGATCTCCATGGTGACATTCCTACTCATAATGAACTGCTTATATAGTTATATTGTTCGATCGAGTATCTATAAAATAAATGCCCAGGCTAAGGAAATAGAGAACTTAGAGTGATGCAAAGAAAAAATGAATATATCAAGAGGCTTTTCGTAAACATTATCTTTTTTATATTTTTCAAAGAATTAGTTTAAACATGAACTCAGTCTCTATATGAGAGTTAAATAACAAATCTTAAATTATATCTAACTTTTCTAGAAATAAATAAAAGTATTTTGACTAATCAGCTGTAGAATTTTTACTTATTTGTAACAAAGCTTAATAGTATTTCATAATGTCATAAATATTATATTAACTAAATCAGATAGCTTAGTAAACTATAAAAACTATTTTTCAATGCAGTGAACTCCACCATCTTGAAGCTAAGAGGAAAAAATAACCATAGCTACAGGGAGGAGAGAAGGAATACAAGCCTACAATACTTCCTTTCTATTATTCTTGCTTCTCTATTCAGCTACCTAAGACAGCGAATGTTTACTGGGCCATTCCTTTAGCAAAGCATTTTGTTAAAGTGCCTCTCAGGAATTATTTCTTCTGATTCTCACAGTGACCTTATGCAGTAGATATTGTCACTGTCTTCATTTTACAAATGAGAAAACTTAAGACTTGAGAAGTTTCCTGATTTGTCCAAGATCACCCACTAATAAGTGGCAGAGGTGGGATTCACACCCAGGAGAAACCTGGCTTGGTGGTAGAACATTAGCCATTGCGTTGGGTTGGCCTGGGCATGATGGCAGAGACATTTTTGCTCCCTGGAAAAATTCTTCACTCATTTCTCTTTTTCTGATCTTTATCTAACTTTATCTTATACCACGTCTCTGTTGCTCTGGTGCAGTGTCAGTGAATCTTTTTTTGTTTCTTAACCCACACTCTTTTAATGAACATGAAAGTTCCATTGATTTCATGTCACTCCACTGGAGATTTTGATGCATTCTTCCTTAAGAATTCACCAAAAATTAGCTGGTAGAATCTCCTCCCTCCTGGGTGAAAACACAAGTTTAGCTTCTTTTCAGTTTACTTTCTATAATCAGTATTGTGAAGACCATAGTGTTTCATTTTTATATTTTTTTCTTTTTTCAAATTGAAAATGTATAATTTTCAAATTACATGCCCTTGGTAATTCTAATACACCCCAGCCCCCAATCTGTATCCACTACCACTACCACCTTCACTTCCCCTTTAGAAATTTTATTTTCTATTTATTCTAAATCTGTCTTGTTTTTCTTTTCACATTATCTTCTCCTTCATCTTATCCTTCTAGAAAAAAGTCACACACACACACCCCATTTTAGAGGCTTTGTCACCCGTGTTCTGATACCAAAACTTTTGATTTCACAATACTTTGTACCTTCTCCACACTTCTCCCACTCAGAAAAATGGCACATACAACTACCCTGTTGCTCAAGTTAAAACTTTAAGAACTGCCATGCATGGTGATGCACTCCTGTAATCCCAGCCCTCGGGAGGCTGAGGCAGGAGGATCGCTGAGAGTTCGAGACCAGCCTAGGCTGCATAGTGAGTTCAGGACAGTGTGAAGTACATAGTGAGACCCTGTCTCAAAAAACAAACAAACAAAAAATTGTGTTTTTAATACCTTATTCTTCCTCACTTCTGTCATTCAATCCATCTTCGAATCTTAACTGATTTTACCTCCAAATACCTACCATATCTACTCACTCTCTCCACAGTACTTCTGTTTGCACACTTTAATCGAAGCCCTATCATCTCCCACCAACAACAGTCTCGTGACTTGTCTCGCCCCTTCCGTTGTTCTCCTCCTGATTTATTCTGAATGCAACCAAAGTGATCTTTAAAAATAGATCATATCTTGTCTCTCTCCTTTTGCATTAGGATAAAATGCAAAGTCATTAACACAGCCTGCAGACTCTGCATGACTTGGCACCTACCTGCTCTCAAACATGCCATATTGCCCTTTTTCCACTGTTCACAGTACTCACATTGGCCTTCTTTTAATTCACAAAATGCACTAAATTTCTTTCTGCCTTGGGCACTCTATACATGCCTTTCCCTAAAACTAAAAGTTCTTCTTACACTTTGCCTAATTAACTTCTGGTCATCTTAGATATGAGCTAAAATTGTAGGCCCTCAGAAAACCTCTCTGAAAGAGATCATTAGGTCTCTCTCTCTCTCTCTCTCTTCTCTCTCTCTCTCTCTCCCACTTTTCCATAAGACTCAATCAGTTTATAATTGTATATGTATTTATTTATATGATATACAAACTAAATGTCTATCTCAAATTCTACACTATTAGCTCAAGGAGCAGAAATGTGCCTATTTTGTGTGCTGCCAGATCCCTAAGCCTCAACACACTGCCCTATCAGCCAGGGACTCAAAGTTATTGTGCAAATAAGAAAACATAAAAAGAAGATCTTCAGATAAACAAACTGATACCTGTTTCTGGAACAGGTTGTAGCTCAAGCTGTGTTTTACCCAGCTCCTAACAGTTACATAAAACTACTCCAGGAATGAATGGATTAGGCGTGAAAACAAATGATAGTAACTAGAAGTCACTTTCTATCGCAGTTTCACATAAGCTATTTGAATAGTCAGTGTCCACATTATACATTCATTAGTTAACTGTCAGATCCTTATGAAGACTGAACAATTCATTTCAAAGGTCGTTTACTTCACATCCAATGGGAAATAATCTCTCCAACCAGGTGTTTCTTGAAATGCAGCCAACAATTCAAGAGAGAATCCAGAACTCAGGCTCCATTTACTACATGATCACTTGCTTTTCCCACTCTGTCCTTGAGTCACTGATAGAATCTGAGGAAGTTAGAAATATACATAGTCCAGCCCTTATCTGACTCTAATAATGCTGAAAAAAAAAAACTGTTTTCTGTCTTAATGGGTCTATGTCTTATTTCAACTCATGGTAAAATAAAAATATTTGAGAGTCTTCTGCCCTAAAGAAAAAAAAAGATATTATAAGATTATACCTATCGATTCATTCAACCAAGATTTGTCAAGCACCAACCAAGTGCAAAATAACATACTAGGAAAACTTTTTACAAAGGCACAAGCTGAAAAAGCCAACCAAAAATGCAGAAGAAATGCTTCAACTTCAAGCTGAAGTATATGATAATGTGTAGTTTTCAGTGCATTGAGAAAGTCCCAGAGTGTATTTCAGAACTATGCATGTATTGATACAGCGGTTACTGCCTCAGATTAGTCTATGAGCTAGTTTGTAGAAAGTCAGCATGTGAAATCACCCTTACATTTGCACTAGTTTAATCCCTAATCAGCTTTCAGAAAAATAGAGGCAAGTCAGCAAAACCAGCAACATCAGTCTTTCTCAGGTCCCCAACTTTCAGTGGGAATGCTCAAGTTTTCAACTCTGAACTGATAACAAATACACCCAGGGATAATTTAATTAAGTATACAGTTTACTTCTATAAGGTCATCTAACAGACAACAGAGAAGTTGTAAGTTTTTTTAATTGCTTGGCACAGAGCCTAAGGTTGAAGATGTTTAGTGTAATTGACTTTTCAGACCATGCATGATCCAAAAATGGATAGAGCCTGGAATTAAACTCAAATTTGAAGTTGTATGAAAAACAAATGACATTACATTGAGATACCTACTTATCTAGTACTTTTTTTTTAAAGAAAAAGTTGTTTTTGATGTTGTGATTGTTTCTCCTGCTTTAAAAGGGTTATTCTGTTTTCATTGTTCCAAGTGCAAGGAGGATGGCATTCTTGACTGTTTTCTTGAGATATGTGGCCTATTTTTATTTGTTCATTTATAAATATGGCTTTAATTATTGCTATTTTTGAAAAACAAAAGCTGGAATAAACCAGATGAAGTCCAATTAAAATGTATGTCAGATTTTAGATAGAAAGTGGACCCAGAATCATTATATGAATATAAAATATCTTCAATCATTAAAAATAATATATTCATGGGACTTCTACTACCAGGTATTATCCTGGATTCTTGGGATTCAAAGGTGAATAATACAATATCTTGGGCTGGGAATTCAGCTCAGTGGTTCCGCCGCCTGCCTCACAAGCGCAAGGACTCTAGTTAGATCCCCAGTACCAATAATAATAATAGTAATACATTATCTCTTTCTTGAGCAACTCACAGACATATATGATCAGTCAGTCACTGTGTGGTTTATATATTCTGAAGCCTATATCTCTAAAATACCTAATCTCTTTGTTAAAGGAAAAACTTTACATAAGTTTAACAGATTTTGAGCAAAGGACAACTCATGAATCAGGCAGCATTGAGAATCAGAGAACTCTCTCCAGCAGTGTGAGCAGTGAATTTTAATAGTCACAACACAGAAGCAGAGTAGAGAGATCACCTGATGGCTTCAGTTAAGCATCTGTCTTATTCATGTATAATGTGATGAGTTGGCTGCTTATGATTGTATTAAACTCTGCTGTTTTTTGACCTCCTAACTTAGGTTTTCATATACTGTTAGGTTGAAGTTCATTATATAAGGACTCAAAATATAGAGACAGTCTCAAGCTGTTGGCCTCCTTCTTACTTAATTTAACATACCTAATCTCAGACTAGTACAAAAGGGTGGTAATGGAAGCAAGCATGATCTTAAACTGTCCCTTCTGCAAGGTTGTGAATGTACATTTGGAAGTGTCCCCATACACATCCTATCTTGCCAACTCCTAACCATTTATAAACAGTTGTGTAAAACATAACCTTACTTTCTCATATGTCCATCTGCCAATCTAGCTTCTAACTTATTTTCTCCAAGGCTCGTATAATTCACATCTATATTTCACTCTTTTGTGGAAACTCTAAAGCTGGCAGCTCAAGCCACTCTTAGTTTTATAACAAAAATTAAGATCTTTATCTCACTGCCTCTCAGTCCTATGTCAAAGTTATGGTGACCCATCTTTGGCAAGCTTTCTCTCCTCGAAAAAGAATAGAAAATTTTTCTGGACTTTTAATGTTTTAAAAATCTCAAATCCTTAAATCCAAAATCAAATATAAACTTCAGACATAACATATTATATAAATATGTGTGATTCTGTACAGGTAACTAGAGGAGGAGTCACTTAACTTCTTTTCTTGTTTTTCTTGAAATTATCAAGAAGCCCCTTGGTTCATCAAAAGAAATAGCATAGGGAAAAGCTTGATGATTTGTTAATGCATAGTACATTCTTGGTCTACCAGTAGTAGTTCTGTATAGCTCTGGGCAGTTGATAAGGTTGAAGATCCAGGCAGCTTCAGGTCATAGAAAGACATTTTGCCAGCTGAGGGTTTTACACTTACTTGCTCCTATAAACAGCTGTTGAAGAGTTTAAAAATTGAGCAGTGCATATTAGCTTTTCCTCACTTGGGGAAAATACCTTTTAAAAACTCAACTTAGAGGAAAAGTTACTCATTTTGGTTCACAGTTTCAGAAGTTTCCTTCCCTGCTTAGCTGCCTCCATTGCTATTGACCCTAGGTAAAGCAGAGATCTCATGGTTGATGTGTGTGGCCAAGGAAGGCTATTCCAAAGTTGCTCAAGTTAACCTAGAAGCAGAAAAAGCAGGAAGGTTCTAAAAGGAAGAGACCAAGAACCAGATACAATCCCTGAGGTCCCACCCACATGATCCTCTCCTCCAACTAGGCCACTTCCTACTTCCATGGCCTCCCAGTAATGTCATCACATCATCATCTCATCAGTGGATTAATCCTGTGGAAGTTAAAACCCTCCTGATCTGATCTGAAAGCTCCACTTAGGAACACGAGGCCATGGGGGACATTTTGGTCTAAACCACAGGACAAAGACACTGTATGGTTTGTTGTTTACAAAGAACTCTGTTAGTTGTGTGGAAAGAGTTGAAAAGCAGGGAACCACTGTGTATATATTATATAGTAGAGCTGAAATGTTGCTGATCTGAACTGAGTCTGTAGGCATAGGCACAAATCAGAATTATTTATCAAATAGTACTTGGTGATTGAGTGACAAGGGAAAGAATTTCTGGCTGAGTGTATTTACTAGAGGATGATCACTTCACCTTATCTTGGAGATAATGAGCCCTACTGTCCATAATAAATAGACTTAAAACTCCATAGAAGGAAATGAAAAAAAAGGTGGAAGAGTATAGAGGTGTCTTGTTTGAGGAGGTACAATGTGAGGTCAGAGAGGAGCCACGGACTGCACCCAAACTATCTAAATTCAAGGTCTTTCTCTGGTCATGCTAACTGTGTGTGCTGTAGGTAAATACTTCTGGGTCAGAGATTCAATTTGCTCATCAGAAAATGAGGGATATTAATCTTTCCTGTGCTGTCCTCCTCATAGGATGACTATGAGGATAAAGGGAAATGTAGCGAGTAAACTTTCATCCACGTACTATCCACATTAGTCTTTATTGTTTCCATATGCTTACTGTATTTTAAAACCATGAGCTCATATATATTTGTTCTTATTGCAATTGCAAAATATTCATAAGCACAGATAAATTCCTTGAGGTCATAAGAAAGCTGTTTCTGTTAAGCCCATTTATCATGCTTAGCAACCGTCTTTCTTGTCACCACAAGCACCGTCATATATTTTCCCTTTTATTATTGCACTTACAAGTTCCCTCTAAAAGGTAGCAAGTTTCTAAACTTATGTGTGACTTTACACTTACAGGAGTGCTATTTCTAGCCTTACCTGTGTCTTCTCAGGAATATGAGCAAAATCACAGCGACATTATGGAGCGCAAGTTAGTAAGCAGGGATTTCATGTGTGTTCCTTATTGTTTTTAGAAATCCTAACAATTTTGCAAACTACAGGTTTTGGTTTAGCGAAGAAAAGGATCTAGGCTCTGCCCATACCCTAGTTCAGTGCTGGCAAACCATATAGAGCTCTCAGTAATAAAAACAGCCAGCTTCAGCGTGCATGCCATTCACTACCATTCATGTTGTCGGAGGCCTTCATCCTGTGACTGAGGGGAAGAACTTTGTGGCATAGGTATTTAGTAGACAGTGACCACATCACCTTCTCCTGGAGAGAGTAAGACATCTTATCTGTAAGAAACACATTTAGACCAAAAAGTCCTCCTAAGATAATGAAAGGGAAAGGAGGCAAAATACATCAGTGGGCTGAATCAGCCAGTCTTCTGAGCCTCACATGTCCCTTGCAAGAATCTGTGGAAGCTGAAAGGAAATCTGAGCCTTGCACCACTATTTAATTTAAAAATAGCACTATTAAAAAGAGAAAGAAGACACTTAACAAATCGTTGACCTTCTTATGCCCTTAACTGGCTGATATAATCTTAAAGAATTCTTAATTTCATTTTTAATTAAAACCAGGAAACGAAGCCCTCTGGGCATGGCTCATAAGGCACAAGGCCTTCTTACAATTATGAAGCAGCTTCTTTTCCAAAGGCTTTTGCTGCCTTTATGAAGTAGGTGATCACTAAGCCCAATTTGAGTTAAGAAGAGATTAATTAACTCAAAAAGTCACAGAAGCCACTCGAGCCACATTTAGTTTTGCAGCCTCTTCCCAATGTGACAAGGAGTTTACAATGGAAGAAACACTCCTTACTTTTTAAATTGATATGGTCTCTAAATAGATACTTTATTTAAAAATAAATTATGTTGACTGTTGCCCCTAACTTTTTTAAAAAACAATGTTGTTATTAGGGGAAAGATGTTCTTTCATTAAGAAATCAGCTTTTTTTGAAAGCATACTTCAAATTCTATAGCAGAAGCCAAGCTGTCTCCCTGTTGTAAAACCTTTCATGCATTCTGCACAACCCTGGCAGGTATGTTGGGAAGGGGAGACTGACTCAGGGTCAAACATCTTGTTATGACAGAGCTGGAAAGGTCTAATTGGTCTAACACCAGAATTCCTGTTAACATTGAAATAGCTCTCTGAGATAAAATCATCTAAATTTAATTGATTTTCTTTTCTTTTTTAAAGCTAGATTTTTTTCCCTCTACCTGACACAATATAAACATTTTCCCTTAGTTTTAAGCATGGTGCATGTGTGCACACATGAGCATTTTAGGGACAATTTTTATATTTGCTTTAGGAACCATTGTATTACTGAATTGCAAAGAAATCAGAGAATAAGCACAACTTCAAAAGCAGCATTCTATGGAGGAAAAGTAGCTATATGAAATCCTATGCAAAAACATCAAGATAATAACATTAAATCATAAAACCATGTCATATATATTAATTAAAGTCAGTAACATGTAGTGAGTGTTTTACATTCTGTGTACTATTCCAAAACTTTTAAAGGTATGGACTCATTTTGCCTTTCTAACTACCTAAGGGGAAAGTATGACTGCAGTAACTTTATCAAGAAAATATGGCACGTGTTTGGATAAACAAATGGAACAATAATACCACGTCATTGAAAATGAAGCTACCAGGATTTACGCTTAAAACATTAGGTTCATTAAAGCAGAATTTTGTTAAACTTTCTGTTGTATTCCCTGAACCCCAAAACTGGTGCCTAGCATGTATACTAATGAAGATCCTATGCAGAATCATTACATCAACAGTAATGATGACGCTGATGATGACAATGATGCAGATGATGATGATGACGCTGATAATGTGGTAATGCTAATAACAAAAACAGTCGCTTGCAAGTTCATAATCCTATTACCTATCAGGCAGCACTTTATACTCATTAACTTATTAGTCTCTGTAGCTCCCCAGGTAGGTAGGTATTGTTATTATCCCCATCTTGTGGGTCCTAAACTGAAATGTGAAGAAGTTCAGTAATCTGTTTGAGCTCACACAGGTTGGCTTGGAAGCTAAGTGGGCCAGCTCCAAAATCTGCAATTTAAACATGATCATTAAAGTTCCTGAATGCTGCGCTAGTCACACGTAATAACCTTTGAGTGTTGAATTCTGCTAGAGAAAAAGGTGTATCCTGTTTAACTATTGTTAAATATCGTTAGATAAATGATACTCAGGCAGACAGACAGACGATGAATTTAAAAAGACTCCAGAGGTCACAATGTCAGGGTTTGTATTCTGCCTCCATAACTTTCTAGCTCTGCAAACTTGATCAAGTGATTCTTCTGAGCCTTAGCTTCCTCATCTGTGACATAACAGTACTTGAAGTGTTTATCTCATGGGGTTGCTGTGAAGGTTTATTGAAGTTACAGATGGAGCCCAAAGAGCAGTACTGGATAAGAAAGAAGCACTCTGTAAATTTCAGCTGTCAGTTGTCTGTGTGTATACTAAATTCCATATTATGACCCTCCTCCCCCCAGAGGATACCCCAGGCTGAGGTAAAGATGAATCTTTGTGACAAGACTATTTTAAAGATCTGTTTCCATTCATAGCCTGATGGCGGGTCCAGTAAATTATGAAGGGAAAGAAATAGCAGGCTTGGTGGGGTGGGGATAGCGGGGTATAAGCCTGCTCATGTTTATAGAGAGATCTAAATTTTTTTAGCTTAAAATTTTTTATTTTAAATAAGGGATAAAAATTTAGCTGTCCCATCAGGGAAAATAAATCTCCCTTTTTAATCCTTTAATCCAGTTCTGTAAACCTTAAGCTTCTATGAAGTTTAAAGGATCCCCTGAACGATGCTCTTAAAGTCAGCAGGGATGTATGTGCCAAATTGAACACAAAAATCTAAGATTGCTCTATTGCGGAGAAAATGAGGACATTGGCGGGTAAAAGGGAATTCTGTATTTTTCTTTAAAGAGGAGGATATCCTGGGTCAATGTTAAGTGGCCAGGTCCTTATACAACTTTCTAAAGGCTTCCCTTCTTGCGAATCAAGGACATTCGTGCCAGAGTCTGTGGCCTGGTGAGCAGTCCTCAGCCTGGATTTCATGATTCTGGTGAACATCCGGTCTAAGAGAATCGCTGACCCAACTGTAGGATAAGAAATGAAAATCTCAGTTCTCCTTGTTAGTAATATTTCTCTGAAATGCATCTACCATTCTGCTTCCTTTCTTCTTCCTCTGGTGTAATTTCAAGAATCTATTTCTGTCAACTTTGTAAGTTAAAAGATAACTAGAGGCTAATATATGTTTAGAAATGGAGAATTCCTAAGATCAGATCAAACATTTTGTCCAATCTTCATATTTCCCAGATGAGGAAACTGTCACTCGCTCAGATATGTATTAAATACTTGTTATAAGGCTGATACTTCAGAGGGTACACAATGCAGATGCCGCTCAGCCCTGTTCTTGGGAGGTTTAGTGAGCATTCTTGTGGGTATACACAGCAGCTCTCGTGGGATATTGTGACATCCTTTCTACCTATCTCAACAAGGAAATTTTTAAAGATGCTGAGGAGCCAAAAATTCACCTACACTGTTTGTAATCACACATCTTCCCTCTCCCTTCATTGTAGTCTTTGGTCCCTTTTTTCTTTTTCTTGCTATGTCCATAGTCAGCCACAAAGGAACATTTGCAAACAATTCATAGTTCTTCATGAACTTCCATCCTATGTTAACCAGGGGAATCATAGACCTCAAGAAAAGATCAAATGACAAGATTTTTGTCCTTTTATGACTGTATAGTATTCCATTTTTATAACAACACATTTTATTTATCCAGTCTTATAATTGTTATGTATCAACCAAATAAGTGAATAAAGACACAATATATCTCCAGTCAAGTTGCGAATTTTATTTTAGTTGTAACTCTGCACGACAGGAGAACAGGGCATCTCTGTCAGTTCTCTATGGATAACAGCCCTGCTGTATAATATCTATGTGCTGCATGAGCAGGTCATAGATATTCAGTGGAACTGAAAAGGGTGGGTGTTCATCCTCCACAGTTCAAAGAGTATATTTAAATTTGGTGGAAGTTTTCCTCTAAGCTTAAGACAGTGCACAGAAGAGTTAGTAGATAAAGAGGAGTGCTTCCAGCTGGGTCATAATTCAGCCTTATTTTCTTAGGCAAAGGTGATACATGCAGTTTTTTCCTGGGAATTCATATTTCCTAGCTGGATCCTAGAAACCAAGTTTTTTGAGACAGAATCTGACTATATAGTTCAGGCTGGCTTTGAACTCACTAAGTAGCCCCAGCTGGCCAGAAACTTGTGGCAATCCTTCTGCCTCAGCCTCCTGAATTCTGGGATT
>NW_022974652.1:0-12393 GCF_012274545.1 Fukomys damarensis
TTTTGTTTTTCAGGAATTTGCTCATGTTTCTTTTAATCTATATAATGATAGTCAATATCTGGCTAAAGCCCTTCCTTTTTTAGAAACTGTAGCCTGTATTGATACCAGTAGTTTAGAAGTTCAACAACTTTTCATTCAAGTACAAAATTGTATTCATGCTCATTCTCTTCCTTGTTTTATTGGACATATTCGATCTCATGCTGTTTTGCCTGGTCCATTGTCTTTGGGGAATCATCTTGCTGATGTCTCCACAAAATTTATTGCATTTTCAAAAATTGATTTAGCTCGTCAATCTCATCAACTGCATCACCAGAATAGCCATACTCTTAGATATCAATTTCAGATTCCTCGAGAAGCTGCCTGACAAATTGTCAAACAATGTTCCACTTGTCCTCAATTTTCTTCTGTTCCACATTATGGTGTTAATCCTAGAGGTTTGCTTCCTAATCAATTATGGCAGATGGATGTCACCCATATCATGGAATTTGGAAAATTGAAATATATTCATGTTGTTATTGATACATTTTCTGGTTTTATTTTGGCCTCCGCTCAAACTGGGGAAGCTACAAAGCATGTTATTACACATTGTCTTTTTTGTTTTTCTGTTCTTGGAGTGCCTTCAAAGATTAAAACAGATAATGGTTCTGGCTATACTAGTAAAGCCTTTTCTAATTTTTGTCAACAGATGCATATTAAACATGTTACTGGTATCCCTTATAATCCCCAAGGACAAGGAATAGTTGAACGTGCTCATGGCACACTGAAACTACAGCTTCAAAAAATAAAAAAGGGGGAGTTATATCCCTCCTCACCTAGAAATTATTTAAATCATGCTACTTACATTCTAAATTTTTTACAAATCGATAAGAATGGCCATTCAGCAGCAGAAAGATTTTGGCATCCACAAGGTTCTCCATATGCTTTGGTAAAATGGAGAGATCCTTTAACTAGCCAATGGTATGGACCTGACCCCGTTTTAATATGGGGCCGAGGGCATGTTTGTGTTTTCTCGCAGGAACATGATGGAGCTCGATGGCTACCAGAAAGGCTGATTCGTCATGTGGATACTCCTGCTGATGTCAGTTCCTGCAAGATGTGATGCCAATCCTCAAGGACATTCGACTTATATGCCAGATCCTCTCCTCACACATCCTGTCTCATCTGATTCACGTGAAGTGCCAGTACTGGTGAATAATACAAATATACTTGGTCATTTATAAAGTAATGTTTCTATGTTATAAAGAAAATGAGACTGCTACATTGAGAAGTTTTCCTGAGACAAAAAGGACATTCCTCAATCTTTAACCAACACTACATCAAAGAGTTCATCTGCTGGTCTTAGCCTTTCTTCTGGACTTTGGTGGACAGTTTCACATTTTCTTCAAACCAACATTTGGAAACCTGCTGCTGCATTGGGAGAAATATGTTTATGGTCAGAGGTCAAAGTTACTAGCCTTAGTTTCAATATTGCTGGCATAGGTGCCTCTAATATAATGTCTTGTGTTAACGCTCCTTATATGTTATTAGTAAAAAGTGTAGAGATTGTAAATGAAACTGATAATGAATATGACAACAGCTCTTTTAATTGTAAATTTACCAATTGTATATTCTCAGAGATGATGACTCCCTTTCATTCTGTGATAGTTTTGAGACAACCTCCTTTTGTAATGATGCCTGTGAAAACTTAATGAGTCCTGGTGTGAAGATCAAGGTTTACAAATATTGGTAGAGGTAGAGAAAGCTATATGTCGAGCCTTTACAACCCATGGTATAACCCCTGCAGATGGCTGGTAGTCAAAGACGGGTAAGAGATTTGTGGAGAAATATCCAACCTAAGACAGAGCATGAGTATTGAACTTCTCATGGCTTGATGACGGGTAAGGGATTTCTCTGGACATTTCTCACCTAAGACAGGCACAGTCTTTCTGCTGAGCTGGGAAGCTCCCTGCTCTAAATATAATAAAAAAGGGGGAATTGTGGGAGCCCGCTGGCATTTGACATTGGAAAAGTAACTTCTACCATTGAGGCATTGACACAATCTATGACTCTATTTGGCTTTTCTGAGATGAGGGTCTCAGCTATGCAGATGAGATTGACCTGGAGCTCTCTGTAATCCAGGCTGAGCTGTGTAATCCAGGCTGGGTTTATGGGATTATCCAGGCTGGGTTTATGGAATTACTGGTGTTGACCTCGAGCTCACTGTAATCCAGACTAGTTTTATGGGATTACGGGCATGCACCACCACGCCCGGCTCAAGGACTTTGCTAAATTTGACCTTTGATCCCCTCCCTAATATTGCTTGATGTTTCCTGTTGGCTTGCCTTTAAAAGGAGCTGTTTCTGTGTAATAAATCGGACCTCTTGTCTCCACACTATTGAGTGTGCTGTCCTTTCTCAATCCTCACTCCCCAACTCAGGTACGTTCATGTTGTGATGGCAGGACCGCCACAGGTTAGAACACAAACACAATTTTAGAGTGCTTCTGCAGTTTAAACTGCAGTTTTTCCGTGAAGAAGCTTCCTTTGCTGCTTAGCCCTGTGAAACCAAAGCGGTTAGTTTATTAAATGTGAAGTACTCCACAGAGAAAAGTGCTGCAACTCTGCGAGTTTACCACTGAAGTCCATGTCTTATATGGAGTATAACTGTGTACCTTTGTGCATCTAAGTCCTTGCCTTGCAAAGATTGAAACACTTTTGAGAGGCACTTGTACCAGAAAACACCTTAAGATCTAAGAGAGTGCTTAGCAGCTCTGAGTGCACACAAGCAACCAGTACACTGAGTGCTTGGTGATAGGTTCAGTTAGAAGTTAGAACACAAACACACTTTTCATTTGCTTCTGGGGTTTAAACTGCAGTTTTCACCTGCAACCAGCTTCTTTCAATGCTTAGTAATGTGAAACAAAAATGGCTAGTTCCCAGAATGTGAAGTACTCCACACACAAAGGCGCTGCAACTCTGTGAGTCTACCACTGAAGTCCACATCTTATATGGAGCATAACTGTATTCCTTTTTGTTTGTAGGTCTCTGCCTTGCAGACATTTAAACACTATTGTGAGGTGCTTTTACGAGAAAAGCCCGAAAGTCCTCAGATAATGCTTAGCAGCTCTGAGTACACACAAACCTCCAGAAATCTGTGTACTTGGTGATAGGTTCAGTTTGAAGTTAGAACACAAACGCACTTTTCTTTTGCTTCTGCAGTTTAAACTGTCAATGTCCCAGTGAATCAGGTTCTTTCACCACTTAGCCATTTGAAACCAAAGTGGTTAGTTTCCTGAATGTGAAGTACTCCACAGAGAAAGGTGCACCAACTCTGTGAGTTTACCAGTGAAGTCCACATCTTATATGGAGTATAACTGTATTACTTTTGCTTTGTAGGTCCTTACCTGGCAAAGATTGAAACATTATTGTGAGGCACTTTTACCAGAAAAGTGCTTAAGGCCTCAGAAAGTGCTCAGCAGCTCTGAGTGCACACAAGCTTACCAACTCTGTATACTAGATGATAGGTTCAGCATGAGATTAGAACACAAATGCAGTTTTCAGATTGCTTCTGTGGTTTAAACTGCCATTTTCCCAGGTACCAGCTCCTTTCCCCACTTAGCCATTTGAAACCAAAATGGTTAGTTTCCTGAATGTGAAGTACTCCACAGAGAAAGGTGTTGTAACTCTGTGAGTTTACCAGTGAAGTCCACATCTTATATGAAGTACAGCTGTATTCGTGTTTATGTGTAGAAATCTCCTTTACAGAGATTGAATCACTGTTGTTAGGCACTTTTATGAGAAAAGCCCTTAAGGCCTCAGATAGTGCTCAGCAGCTCTGAATACACACAAGCCTCCAGAAGTCTGTGTACTTGCGGATGTGTTCTGCTTGAAGTTAGAACACAAATGCACTTTTCAGAGTGCCTCTGCAGTTTAAACTGCAGTTTTTCCTGGGAACCAGTTTCTTTCACCGCTTAGGCATTTCAAACTAAAACAGTTAGTTTCCTGAATATGAAGTACAACACAGAGAAAGGTGCTGCAACTCTGTGAGTTTACCAGTGAAATCCATATCATATATGGAGTATAACTGTATTACTTTTTGTTTGTAGGTCCGTGCCTGGCAGAGATTGAAACAGTAATGTGGGGCACTTTTTCGAGAAAAGACCTTAAGGCCTCAGATAGTGCTTAGCATTTCTGAGTGTGCACAAACCTCCAGAACTCTGTGTACTTGGTGATAGGTTCAGTTTGAAGTTAGAACACAAAAACACTTTTCATTTGCTTCTGCAGGTTAAACTGTCCTTTTTCCCATAAACCGGCTTCTTTCATTGCTTAGCAATTTGAAATCAAAGCGGTTAGTTTCCTGAATGTGAAGTACTGCACAGAGAAAGGTGCTACAACTCTCTGAGTTTACCAGTGAAATATACATCTTATATGGAGTATAACTGTATTTATTTTTGTTTATAGGTCTATACCTTGCAGAGACTGAAACACTGTTGTTAGGCGCTTTTAAGAGAAAAGCCCTTAAGGCCTCAGATAGTGCTTAGCAGCTCTGAGTGCACACAAGCTTTCAGAACTCTATATCCTTGGTGATAAGCTCAGCTTGAGGTTAGAATACAAACGCATATTTCAGATTGCTTCTGCAGTTTAAACTGCTGTTTTACCCCAGGAACCAGCTTCTTTTGCTGCTTAGCCATTTGAAACCAAAGCGGTTAGTTTCCTGAACAATAAGTACTCCACAGAGAAAGGTGCAGCAATGCTGTGAGTTTACCTGTGAAGTCCACATCTTATTCTGTGTATAACTGTATTCCTCTTTGTTTGCTGTTCCTTGCCTGGCAGAGATTGATACACTATTGTGAGGCGCTTTTTTGGAGAAAAGCCCTTAAGGACTGAGACAGTGCTTAGTAGCTTTGAGTGCACAGAAGGATTCAGAACTCTGTATCCTAGGTGATAGGTTCAGCTTGAGGTGAGAACGCAAACGCTCTTTTCAGATTCCTTCTGCAGTTTAAACTGCCGTTTTTCCTGGGAACCAGCTTCTTTCACTGCTTAGCAATTTGAAACCAAAGGGGTTAGTTTTCTGAATGTGAAGTACTCCACAGAGAAAGGTGCTGCAACGCTGTAAGTTTACCAGTGAAGTCCACATCTTAATCGGAGTATAACTGTATTCCTTTTTGTTTGTACTTCCTTCCCTGGAGGAGTTTGAAACACTATTCTTAGGTGGTTTTAAGAGAAAAGCCCTTAAGGCCTCCGATAGGGCTTAGCAGCTCTGAGTGCACAAAAGACTTCATAACTCTGTACCCTAGTGATAGGTTCAGGTTCAGGTTACCACACAAACGCCCTTTTCTGATTGCTTCTGTGGTATAAACTGCCGTTTTCCCTGGGAACCAGCTTCTTTTGATGCTTAGCCATTTGCAACCAACACGGTTAGTTTCCTGAATGTGAAGTACTCCACAGAGAAAGGGGCTGCAACGCTGTGAGATTACCAGTGAAGTCCACATCTTCTATGGAGTATAACTGTATTAATTTTTGTTTGTAGCTTATTACCTGTCACAGATTGAAACACTATTGGGAGGCACTCTTATGAGAAAAACCCTTAAGGCCTCAGATAGTGCTTAGCATCTGTGAGTGCACAGAAGCATTCAGAACTCTGTATCCTAGGTAATAGTTTCACCTTGAGTTTAGAACACAAACGCACTTTTCAGATTGCTCCTGTTTTTTAAACTGCCACTTTCCCCAGGAAGCAGCTTCTTTTGCTGCTTAGCCATTTGAAAACAAAGTGGTTTGTTTCCTCAATGTGAAGTACTTCACATTGAAAAATGCTGCAACGCTGTGAGTATGGGAGTGAACTCCACATCTTATATGGAGTATAACTGTATTCCCTTTTGTTTGTAGTTCCTTGCCTGGCAGAGACAGAAAAACAGTTGTGAGGCACTTTAATGAGAAAAGCCCGTAAGGTCTCAGATAGGGCTTAGCAGCTCTGAGTGCACAAAAGCCTCCAGAACTCTGTGTACTTGGTCATATGTTCAGTTTCAAGTTAGAACACAAACGCAATTTTCAGAGTGCTACTGTGGTTTGAACTGCCCTTTTCCCCAGGCACCAGGTTCTTTCACCGCTTAGCCCTTTGAAACCAAAGAGGTTAGATTCCTGAATGTGAAGTACTTCACAGAGAAAGGTGCTGCAATGCTGTGAGTTTACCATTGAAGTCCACATCTTCTACAGAGAAAAACTGTGTTCCTTTTGGTTTGCAGTTCCTTGCCTTGCAGAGATAAAAACACTATTGTGAGGTGCTTTTATGAGAAAAGCCGTTAAAGCCTCAGATAGTGCTTATCAGCTCTGAGTGCATACAAGCCTTCAGAACTCTGTATGCTAGGTGATAGGTTCAGCTTGAGGTTAGAACACAAACGCGCTTTGCTGAAAGCTTCTGTGGTTTAAAGTGCAGTTTTCCCTGGGATACAGCTTCTTTCGCCACTTAGCCTTTTAAAGCGAAAGTTGTCAGTTTCATTAATGTGAAGTACTCCACAGAGAAAGGTGCTGCAACTCTGTGAGATTACCAGTGAAGTCCTCAGCTTGTGTGGAGTAAAATAGTATGCCTTTTTGTTTGTAGGTCTCAGCCTGGCAGTGATTGAAATACCGCTGTGAGGCACTTGCAATGGAAAAGCCCTTCAGGCCTAAGAGAGTTCCTAGCACCTCTGAGTGCACACAAGCCTCCAAAACTCTGTATACTTGGTGATAGGTTCAATTTGATGTTAGAACACAAACAGGCTTTGCAGAGGGCTTCTGAGGTTTGAAGTGCTGTTCTCACCGGGAAACAGATTCTTTCGCCGCTTAGCCATTTAAAGCGAAAGCGGTCAGTTTCATGAATGTGAAGTGCTCCACAGAGAAAGGTGCTGCAACTCTGTGAATTTACCAGTAAAATCTACAGCTTATGTTTAGTACAACTGTATTCCTTTTAGTTTGTATGTCTCTGGCTGGCAGAGATTGAAACACTGCTGTGAGGCACTTGTAGAATAAAAGCTCTTCAGGCCTAGGAGAGGGGCTAGAACCACTGAGTGCACACAACACTCCAGAACTCTTTATACTTGGTGATACATTCAATTTGACGTTAGAATACAAACGCACTTTCCAGAGGGCTTCTGTGGTTTAAAGTGCAGTTTTACCCGCGACGCAGCTTCTTTTGCCGCTTACCCTTTGAAAGCGAAAGCGGTCAGTTTCATGAATGTGAAGTGCTTCACAAAGAAAGGTGCTGCAACTCTGTGAATTTACCAGTAAAATCTATAGCTTATGTTTAGTACAACTGTATTCCTTTTTATTTGTAGGTCTCTGGCTGGCAGAGATTGAAACACTGTTCTGAGGCACTTGTAGTAAAAAGCCCTTCAGGCCTAAGAGAGGGCCTAGCATCTCTAAGTGCACACAAAACTCCAGAATTCTTTATACTTGGTGATAAGTTCAGTTTCACGTTAGAACACAAACGAACTTCGCTGAGGGCTTCTGCGGTTTAAAGTGCAGTTTTTCCCGGGAAACAGCTCCTTTCCCTGCTTAGCCGTTTAAAGCCAAACAGGTCAGTTTCATGAATGTGAAGTGCTCCACAGAGAAAGGTGCTGCAACTCTGTGAATTTACCAGTAAAATCTACAGCTTATGTTTAGTACAACTGTATTCGTTTTTGTTTGTAGGTCTCTGGCTGGCAGAGATTGAAACACTGCTGTGAGGCACTTGTAGAATAAAAGCTCTTCAGGCCTAGGAGAGCGCCTAGAAGCACTGAGTGCACACAACACTCCAGAACTCTTTATACTTGGTGATACATTCAATTTGACATTAGAATACAAACGCACTTTCCAGAGGGCTTCTGTGGTTTAAAGTGCAGTTTTACCCGCGACGCAGCTTCTTTTGCCGCTTACCCTTTGAAAGCGAAAGCGGTCAGTTTCATGAATGTGAAGTGCTTCACAAAGAAAGGTGCTGCAACTCTGTGAATTTACCAGTAAAATCTATAGCTTATGTTTAGTTAACTGTATTTCTTTTTGTTTGTAGGTCTCTGCCTGGCAGAGATTGAAACACTGTTCTGAGGCACTTGTAGTATAAAAGCCCTTCAGGCCTAAGAGAGGGCCTAGCATCTCTAAGTGCACACAACACTCCAGAATTCTTTATACTTGGTGATAAGTTCAGTTTCACGTTAGAACACAAACGAACTTCGCAGAGGGCTTCTGCGGTTTAAAGTACAGTTTTTCCCGGGAAACAGCTCCTTTCCCTGCTTAGCCGTTTAAAGCCAAACCGGTCAGTTTCATTAATGGGAAGTGCTCCACAGAGAAAGTTGCTGCAACTCTGTGAATTTACCAGTGAAGTCCACAGCTTATGTGGAGTACAACTGTACTCCTTTTTGGTTGTAGGTCTCCGTCTGGCAGAGATTGAAACACTGTTTTGAGGCACTTGTAGCAGAAAAGCCATTCAGGTTTAAGAGAGAGCCTAGCAGCTCTGAGTGCACACAAGACTCCAGAACCATGTACACTTGGTGATAGGTTCACTTTGACGATCGAACCCAAACTCAGTTTGCACAGGGCTTCTGCGGTTAAATGTGCAGTTTTCCCGGGCAACAGCATCTTTCGCGGCTTAGGCGTTCAAAGCGAAAGCGGTCAATTTCATGAATGAGAAGTGCTCCACAGAGAAAGGTGCTGCAACACTGGAGGTTTAGCAGTGAAGTTCTCAGCTTATGTGAAGTCCAACTGCATTCCTTTTTGTTTGAAGTTCTCTGTGTGGCAGAGATTGAAACACTGTTGTGAGCCAATTGTAGCAGAAAATCCCATCAGGCCTAACAGAGTGCTTAGCAGCTCTGACTGCACACAGGCCTCCAGAACTCTGCAAACTTGGTGATAGGTTCAGTTTGACGTTAGAACACAACCTCACATTGCTGAGGGCGTCTGCGGATTAAAATGAAATTTTCCCTGGAAAATAGCTTGTTTCGCCGCTTAGGCATTTAAAGGGAAAACGGTCAGTTTCATGAATGTGAAGTGCTCCACAGAGAAAGGTGCTGCAACTCTGTGACTTTACCTATGAAGTCCACAGCTTATGTGAAGTCCAAATGCATTCCTTTTTGTTTGAAGTTCTCTGCGTGGCAGAGATTGAAACACTGTTGTTAGGCACTTGTAGAATAAAAGCCCTTCAGGCCTAAGAGAGTGCCTAGCAGCTCTGAGTGCAGACAAGCCTCCAGAACTCTGTACACTTGGTGATACGTTCAGCTTGACATTAGAACACAAACGCACTTTGCTGAGAGCTTCTGCAGTTAAAAGTGCAGTTTTCCCTGGGATACGCTTTCTTTCACCACTTAGCCTTTTAAAGCGAAAGTTGTCAGTTTCATTAATGTGAAGTACTCCACAGAGAAAGGTGCTGCAACTCTGTGAGTTTACCAGTGAAGTCCTCAGCTTGTGTGGAGTAAAATAGTATTCCTTTTTGTTTGCAGGTCTCAGCCTGGCAGTGACTGAAACACTATTGTGAGGCACTTGCAGCGGAAAAGCCCTTCAGGCCTATTAGAGTTCCTAGCAACTCTGAGTGCACACAAGGCTCCAGAACTCTGTATACTTGGTGATAGGTTCAGTTTGATGTTAGAACACAAACGCGCTTTGCAGAGGGCTTCTGAGGTTTAAAGTGCTGTTTTCACCGGGAAACAGATTCTTTCGGCGCTTAGCCATTTAAAGCGAAGGTTGTCAGTTTCATGAATGTGAAGTTCTCTACAGAGAAAGGTGCTGAAACTCTGTGAGTTTACCAGTGAAGTCTACAGCTTATGTCGAGTATAACTGCATTCCTTTTTCTTTGTAAGTCTCTGTCTGGCAGGGATCTAAACACCGTTGTGTGGCGCTTCTAGCAGAAAAGCCCTTCACACGTATGAGAGATCGTGGCAGCTCTGAGTGCACACAAGCCTCCAGAACTGTGTATACTTGGTGATAGGTTCAGTTTGACGTTAGAACACAAACGCACTCTGCTGAGAGCTTCTGCGGTTTAAACGGCAGTTTTTCCCGGGAAACAACTTCTTTTGCAGCTTAGCTTTTTAAAGCGAAAGCTGTCAGTTTCATGAATGTGAAGTGCTCAACAGAGAAAGGTGCTGCAGCTCTTTGAGTTTACCAGTGAAGTCCACAGTTGACGTGGAGTGCAACAGTATTCCTTTTTGTTTTTAGGTCTCAGCCTGGCAGTGATTGAAACACTGTTGTGAGGCAGTTGCAGCGGAAAAGCCCTTCAGGTCTAAGAGAGTTCCTAGCACCTCCGAGTGCACACAAGCCTCCAGAACTCTGTATACTTGGTGATAGGTTCAATTTGATGGTAGAACACAAACGCGCTTTGCAGAGGGCTTCTGAGGTTTAAAGTGCTGTTTTCACCGGGAAACAGATTCTTTCGCCGCTTACCCGTTTAAAGCAAAAGCGGTCAGTTTCATGAATGTGACGTGCTCCACAGGGAAAGGTGCTGCAACACTGGGGGTTTGCCAGTGAAGTCCTCAGCTTATCTGGAGTCCAACTGCATTCCTTTTTGTTTGTAGGTCTCTGCGTGGCAGAGATTGAAACACTGCTGTGAGGCACTTGTAGCAGAAAAGCCCTTCAGGCCTAACAGAGTGCCTAGCAGCTCTGAATGTACACAAGCCTCCAGAACTCTGCACACTTGGTGGTAGGTTCAGTTTGACGTTAGAACACAAACTCAATTTGCAGAGGGCTTCTGCGGTTTAAAATGAAGTTTTCCCTGGGAAATGCGTGGCAGAGATTGAAACACTGCTGTGAGGCACTTGTAGCAGAAAAGCCCTTCAGGCCTAACAGAGTGCCTAGCAGCTCTGAATGTACACAAGCCTCCAGAACTCTGCACACTTGGTGGTAGGTTCAGTTTGACGTTAGAACACAAACTCAATTTGCAGAGGGCTTCTGCGGTTTAAAATGAAGTTTTCCCTGGGAAAAATCTTCTTTGCCGCTTAGCCATTTAAAGGGACAACGGTCAGTTTCACGAATGTGAAATGCTTCACAGAGAACGGTGCGGCAACACTGGGAGTTTACCAGTTAAGTCCACAGCTTATGTGGAGTACAATTGTATTCCTCTTTGTTTGTAGGTCTCTGCCTGGCAGAGATTGAAACACTATTGTGAGGCTCTTGTAGCCGAAAAGCCCTTCAAGCCTAACAGAGTGCCTAGTAGCTCAGTGCACACAAGCCTCCAGAACTCTGCATACTTGGTGATATGTTCGGTTTGACGTTAGAACACAAACGCACTTTGCAGAGGGCTTCTGCAGTTTCAAGTGCAGTTTTACCTGGGAAGCAGGTTCTTTCGCTGCTTAGCCATTTAAAGAGAAAGCGGTTAGTTTCATGAATTTGAAGTGCTCCACAGCGAAAGGTGCTGCAACTCTGTGAGTTTACCAGTGAAATCCACATCTTATATGGAGCACAACTGTATTCCTTTTGGTTTGTAGATCTCTGCCTGGCAGAGATTGAAACACTGTTGTGAGGCACTTGTAGCAGAAACGCCCTTCAGGCCTATGAGAGGGCCTAGCAGCTCTGAGTGCACACAAGCCTCCAGAAATCTGTATACATGGTGATAGGCTCAGTTTGACGTTAGAACACAAACGCACTTTTCAGAGGGCTTCTGAGGTTTAAAGTGCTGTTTTCACCGGGAAACAGATTCTTTCGGTGCTTAGCCATTTAAAGCGAAGGTTGTCAGTTTCATGAATGTGAAGTTCTCTACAGAGAAAGGTGCTGCAACTCTGTGAGTTTACCAGTGAAGTCTACAGCTTATGTGGAGTATAACTGCATTCCTTTTTGTTTGTCAGTCTCTGTCTGGCAGGGATCAAAACACCGTTGTGTGGCACTTCCAGCAGAAAAGCCCTTCCAATATACGAGAGATCGTGGCAGCTCTGAGTGCACACAAGCCTCCAGAATTGTGTATACTTGGTGATAGGTTCAGTTTGACGTTAGAACACAAACGCACTCTGCTGAGAGCTTCTGCGGTTTAAACTGTAGTTTTTCCCGGGAAACATCGTCTTTTGCCGCTTCGCTTTTCAAAGCGAAAGCTGTCAGTTTCATGAATGTGAAGTGCTCAACAGAGAAAGGTGCTGCAGCTCTGTGAGTTTACCAGTGAAGTCCTCAGTTGATGTGGAGTACAAAAGTATTCCTTTTTGTTTTTAGGTCTCAGCCTGGGAGTGATTGAAACACTGTTGTGAGGCAGTTGCAGCGGAAAAGCCCTTCAGGCCTAAGAGAGTTCTTAGCACCTCCAATACACACAAGCCTCCAGAACTCTGTATACTGGTGATAGGTTCAGTTTGATGTTAGAACACAAATGCGCTTTGCAGAGGGCTTCTGAGGTTTAAAGTGCTGTTTCCACCGGGAAACAGATTCTTTCGCCGCTTAGCCGTTTAAAGCAAAAGCGGTCAGTTTCATGAATGTGAAGTGCTCCACAGAGAAAGGGGCGC
>NW_022974652.1:12519-13094 GCF_012274545.1 Fukomys damarensis
CCTAACAGAGTGCCTAGCAGCTCTGACTGCACACACGCCTCCAGAACTCTGCACACTTGGTGATAGGTTCAGTTTGACGTTAGAACACAAACTCACTTTGCAGAGGGCTTCTGCGGTTTAAAATGAAGTTTTCCCTGGGAAATAGCTTCTTTCACTGCTTAGCCATTTAAAGGGAAAACGGTCAGTTTCATGAATGTGAAATGCTCCACAGAGAACGGTGCTGCAACACTGGGAGTTTACCAGCGAAGTCCACAGCTTATGTGGAGTACAATTGTATTCCTCTTTGTTTGTAGGTCTCTGCCTGGCAGAGATTGAAACAGTGTTGTTAGGCACTTGTAGCATAAAAGCCCTTCAGGCCTAAGAGAGTGCCTAGAAGCTCTGACTGCACACATGCCTCCAGAACTCTGTACACTTGGTGATAGGTTCAGCTTGACATTAGAACACAAACGCACTTTGCTGAGAGATTCTGCAGTTTAAAGTGCAGTTTTCCACGGGATACAGCTTCTTTCGCCACTTAGCCTTTTAAAGCGAAAGTTGTCAGTTTCATTAATGTGAAGTACTCCACAGAGAAAGGT
>NW_022974652.1:13383-16930 GCF_012274545.1 Fukomys damarensis
GTGATAGGTTGTTTGATGTTAGAACACAAACGTGCTTTGCAGAGGGCTTCTGAGGTTTAAAGTGCTGTTTTCACCAGGAAACAGATTGTTTCACCGCTTAGCCATTTAAAGCAAAAGCGGTCAGTTTCATGAATGTGAAGTGCTCCACAGAGAAAGGTGCTGCAACACTGGGGGTTTGCCAGTGAAATCTTGAGCTTATGTGGAGTACAACTGCATTCCTTTTTGTTTGTAGGTCTCTGCGTGGCAGAGATTGCAACACTGCTGTGAGGCACTTGTAGCAGAGAAGCCCTTCAAGCCTAACAGAGTGCCTTGTTGCTCAGTGCACACAAGTCTCCAGAACTCTGCATACTTGGTGATATGTTCGGTTTGACGTTAGAACACAAACGCACTTTGCAGAGGGCTTCTGCAGTTTCAAGTGCAGTTTTACCTGGGAAACAGGTTCTTTCGCTGCTTAGCCATTTAAAGAGACAGCGGTTAGTTTCATGAATGTGAAGTGCTCCACAGAGAAAGGTGCTGCAACACTGGGGGTTTGCCAGTGAAGTCTTGAGCTTATGTGGAGTACTACTGCATTCCTTTTTGTTTGTAGGTCTCTGCGTGGCAGAGATTGAAACACTGCTGTGAGGCACTTGTAGCAGAGAAGCCCTTCAAGCCTAACAGAGTGCCTTGTTGCTCAGTGCACACAAGTCTCCAGAACTCTGCATACTTGGTGATATGTTCGGTTTGACGTTAGAACACAAACGCGCTTTTCAGAGGGCTTCTGAGGTTTAAAGTGCTGTTTTCACCGGGAAATAGATTCTTTCAGCGCTTAGCCATTTAAAGCGAAGGTTGTCAGTTTCATGAATGTGAAGTTCTCTACAGAGAAAGGTGCTGCAACTCTGTGAGTTTACCAGTGAAGTCTACAGCTTATGTGGAGTATAACTGCATTCCTTTTTGTTTGTAAGTCTCTGTCTGGCAGGGATCTAAACACCGTTGTGTGGCACTTCTAGCAGAAAAGCCCTTCACACATACTAGAGATCGTGGCAGCTCTGAGTGCACACAAGCCTCCAGAACTGTGTATACTTGGTGATAGGTTCAGTTTGACGTTAGAACACAAACGCACTCTGCTGAGAGTTTCTGCGGATTAAACTGCAGTTTTTCCCGGTAAACATCTTCTTTTGCCGCTTAGCTTTTTAAAGCGAAAGCTGTCAGTTTCATGAATGTGAAGTGCTCAACAGAGAAAGGTGCTGCAGCTCTGTGAGATTACCAGTGAAGTCCTCAGTTGATGTGGAGTACAACAGTATTCCTTTTTGTTTTTAGGTCTCAGCCTGGCAGTGATTGAAACACTGTTGTGAGGCAGTTGCAGCGGAAAAGCCCTAAAGGCCTAAGAGAGTTCCTAGCACCTCCGAGTGCACACAAGCCTCCAGAACTCTGTATACTTGGTGATAGGTTCAGTTTGATGTTAGAACACAAACGCGCTTTGCATAGGGCTTCTGAGGTTTAAAGTACTGTTTTCACCGGGAAACAGATTCTTTCTCCGCTTAGCTGTTTAAAGCAAAAGCGGTCAGTTTCATGAATGTGAAGTGCTCCACAGAGAAAGGTGCTGCAACACTGGGGGTTTGCCAGTGAAGTCCTCAGCTTATCTGGAGTCCAACTGCATTCCTTTTTGTTTGTAGGTCTCTGCGTGGCAGAGATTGAAACACTGCTGTGAGGCACTTGTAGCAGAAAAGCCCATCAGGCCTAACAGAGTGCCTAGCAGCTCTGACTGCACACACGCCTCCAGAACTCTGCACACTTGGTGATAGGTTCAGTTTGACGTTAGAAAACAAACTCACTTTGCAGAGGGCTTCTGCGATTTAAAATGAAGGTTTCCCTAGGAAATAGCTTCTTTCGCTGCTTAGCCATTTAAAGGGAAAACGGTCAGTTTCACGAATGTGAAATGCTCCACAGAGAACGGTGCTGCAACACTGGGAGTTTACCAGTGAAGTCCACAGCTTATGTGGAGTACAATTGTATTCCTCTTTGTTTGTAGGTCTCTGCCTGGCAGAGATTGAAACAGTGTTGTTAGGCACTTGTAGCATAAAAGCCCTTCAGGCCTAAGAGAGTGCCTAGCATTTCTGAGTGCACACAAGCCTCCAGAACTCTGTACACTTGGTGATAGGTTCAGCTTCACATTAGAACACAAGCGCACTTTGCTGAGAGATTCTGCAGTTTAAAGTGCAGTTTTCCACGGGATACAGCTTCTTTCGCCACTTAGCCTTTTAAAGCGAAAGTTGTCAGTTTCATTAATGTGAAGTACTCCATAGAGAAATGTGCTGCAACCCTGTGAGTTTACCAGTGAAGTCCTCAGCTTGTGTGGAGTAAAATAGTATTCCTTTTTGATTGTAGGTCTCAGCCTGGCAGTGATTGAAACACTGTTGTGAGGCACTTGCAGCAGAAAAGCCCTTCAGGCCTAAGGGAGTTCCTAGCACCTCTGAGTGCACACAAGGCTCCAGAAATCTGTATACTTGGTGATAGGTTCAGTTTGATGTTAGAACACAAACGCACTTTGCAGAGGGCTTCTGCAGTTTCAAGTGCAGTTTTACTTGGGAAACAGGTTCTAGGTTCTTAGATATGTTCGGTTTGACGTTAGAACACAAACGCACTTTGCAGAGTGCTTCTGCAGTTTCAAGTGCAGTTTTACCTGGGAAACAGGTTCTTTCGCCGCTTAGCCATTTAAAGAGAAAGCGGTTAGTTCCATGAATGTGAAGTGCTCCACAGCGAAAGGTTCTGCAACTCTGTGAGTTTACCAGTGAAATCCACATCTTATGTGGAGCACAACTGTATTCCTTTTGGTTTATAGATCTCTGCCTGGCAGAGTTTGAAACACTGTTGTGAGGCACTTGTAGAATAAAACTCTTCAGGCCTAGGAGAGGGCCTAGAAGCACTGAGTGCATACAACCCTCCAGAACTCTGCATACTTGGTGACATGTTCAGTTTGACGTTAGAACACAAACGCACTTTGCAGAGGGCTTCTGCAGTTTCAAGAGCAGTTTACCCTGGGAAACAGCTTCTTTCCCCGCTTAGCCGTTTAAAGCAAAAGCGGTCAGTTTCATGAATGTGAAATGCTCCACAAAGAACGGTGCTGCAACTCTGAATTTACCAGTAAAATCTGCAGCTTATGTTTAGTACAACTGTATTCCTTTTTGTTTGTAGGTCGCTGGCTGGCAGAGATTGAAACACTGCTGTGAGGCACTTGTATCAGAAAAGCCCTTCAGGCCTAACAGAGTGCCTAGCAGCTCTGACTGCACACACGCCTCCAGAACTCTGTATACTTGGGGAGAGGTTCAGTTTGACGTTCGAACACAAACGCACTTTGCAGAGGGCTTCTGCAGTTTCAAGCGCAGTTTACCCTGGGAAACAGCTTCTTTCCCCGCTTAGCCATTTAAAGGGAAAACGGTCAGTTTCATGAATGTGAAATGCTCCACAGAGAACGGTGCTGCAACTCTGAATTTACCAGTAAAATCTGCAGCTTATGTTTAGTACAACTGTATTCCTTTTTGTTTGTAGGTCGCTGGCTGGCAGAGATTGA